>NW_027210797.1:0-257500 GCF_029030835.1 Brachyistius frenatus | reverse complement strand
CTACTTGGACCCTTGTTAGTAGGTACACCACAAACCTTGCTTGTTCACAGATGCTCCGAGCCAGTCGTGTGGCCAAAACAAGTTGTTTTTTTGTCAAACTTGTTTTGGTTTTTACACCTGCCCATTGCCTCCACATCCAACAAGCTGACTATAAAAATGAACTGTTCACTTGTCATCTAAAATATCCCAGACTTTGGCATTCGCTGCTAGTATGAAATAGTAGGTGTAGTCGCTTTCTTGAGTTGTGAAACTTTCTGTTCAAACTTATGTTCGTATATTAATAAGTTCATGTAAAAATGATTAGTTAATACATTGTTGGGGGATGGTATTAAACTCTCTGTTTAATATAATCCACCAGTGCATTAATTGCTGGAGTCAGAGCTGACTCAGCCAATTAATCATCGTATTTACTTATTTCAATATATTATTTCATTAATTTATAAATGGAACTTTTATCAGAGTATATTTAACTCCACTGTAGATATCCTTTTTCCGCAGTCAGTATCGCTAATAAAAAATATTGGTCTAACCCAAGCTTGGATCCCATAACGGTTGGTTCATGCATGTAGCCATTCTGTACTTGAGCCTGTGGCTGTTCATTTATGTGTGTATTTGTGGATGCACGTGGGCTGCTTTTCCTCCCTCTCTTTCTGTTAACGTTGACTCATCCATTTTTAGCCAGTTAATAATTCAGAGGGTCTACAGGCTGTGTTTTCATCTGTCTCATCTCTGTGCTCGCCCGTGAAAGAACCCCTAGAAATTACACACTGCCAAAACAAGACAATGACTCTGATGGTTGGCAGTGTGGCTGAGGACGGAGAGTCAGCGAGCGGTAGGGGTGGGGGAGGAGAAGAAGAAGAAGAAGCGAAGAGTTTGTGAGTGAGTGGAAGGAGAGATTGAAAGACAAGAGTTGAGGGATTGGAGCATACATGGGAGACAAGAAGGGTACACAATGGAGATAGGTGTCTCAACACTGTTGTAAATCCTCTGCAGGGCCTTGTAAGCTGTCAGACAAGGCGAGGGTGTTAAAGGCATGAAGTGAAAGAGCTGCACACGATTACTGACACACATGAATCCTTGGGTGGATATAAAAGTTTACTCCTGCTACCAGCGTGACTGGCTCACTGCTGTGTTTTATGGCTTTCTATTCCTATGTGATTTTCTCTGGCCTGTCACATAGGGTCTAAAGCCATTGGGTACAGAGTGGGAGATCTACAGACGAGGATTAGATGGATATATGAAATGGCGGAGGGGCGATAAAGGCAGAGCACATGGAGGTTTAATAGTATATATGTACATGCGCACACACACACACACACACACACACACACACACACACACACACACACACACACACACACACACACACACACACACACACACACACACACACACACACATATACACTGCATGGCCCGAGGCGTTTTTGTCTCTGCTTGCAGGCAGCCTGGAGTCTGGCTCAGCTAATTGCCCCCATATGAGACAGGTTGAAGCTCGCATCAATCCCTAAAGCCACACACACACACACACACACACACACACACACACACACACACACACACACACACACACACACACACACACAGACACACTCCCCAGCCAGAGTGCTGCTGACTCAGGTTGGTATTTAATGAAGCTCTCAGTTTCACCTCACATCTCCTAATCTCAGCAATCATTTGTGATTGGCTGCTAGCATGCTAGTGAAAAATGTTAACGTTGGTAGTTTTGTGAGTTTTAGAGGTAGAGACACAGAGGGAGAGAGAGGGAGTAGTTGAAATCATATGGATGTGGTGAAAAATGTGATGGTAAAGGAGTTTTTATCCTTGTTGAGTGACATGGCTCAATAGACTGCCATGCCAATCTTTACGTGTGTGTGTGTGTGTGTGTGTGTGTGTGTGTGTGTGTGTGTGTGTGTGTGTGTGTGCGCGCGCGCAAATTTCTTTCAGCTGGTACAATGTCGAAAACAAAAGTGGGGACAGAGAGCGGGGGAATAAAATACAGCAATAGTCCGGCCTTTTCTTTATTGGTGCGGAAAATTCACGGATACTAAACCACCGGAGGTTAGAGAAAGATTGTGGTTACAGTTTATTTAAAAAATTTAAAAAAAAAAGCAAACATTAATTGCGATCTAATTAATTCGATAATATGGGCCTGATTTACTAAGATCTCAAATAAAAGGTACTAAAATTCATGGTTTTTTTTTTCCGATTTTGCACCCGTTTTGTGGGTGATTTACTAAGAGTATTTGCGTCACTGATATCAGGTGCAAATCACTGTATTTAAATGAGGGATTTGCATGTGTTAAAGTGATTGCAGCAATGGAAAACAGAGCGACTTCAAAAGGAAATCTAATCCCATTGAAATTAAGAAATATAAATATATCAAGAACAAAATGCTATATGGGACATTATCAGTAAGAAAGTCTATGCCATGGGAAAAAAAAGAAAAAAAGAAAAAAAAAAGGCTTAATAATAAAATGTCGGCAATTTAGCCTCTAAAAAAATGCCTCTATCAAACACTGAGCAGCAGGTGCAGCTCTTTCTGTGATGGGCAGGTGAATTAGTGTCATTCGGTCCCTCGTGAGAGGAAGGGAACAGTATGCAGCCTACAGTGCATCCGGAAAGTATTCACAACACTTCACTTTTTCTACATTTTGTTATGTTACAGCCTTATTTCAAAATGGATTAAAATTCACTTTTTTCCCTCAAATTTCTACACACAATGGCCCATAATGACAAAGTGAAAAAAGTTTGTTTAAAACTTTTGCAAATCTATTAAAAATAATGAGCAAAAATATAACACGTACATAAGTATTCACAGCCTTTGCTCAATACTTTGTTGAAGCAGCTTTGGCAGCAATTACAGCCTCAAGTCTTTTTGAGTATGATGCTACAAGCTTGGCACCTATTTTTGGACAGTTTCTCCCATTCTTCTTTGCAGGACCTCTCAAGCTCCATCAGGTTGGATGGGGAGCGTTGGTGCACCATGCTTCACCTTAGAGACGGTATTGGTCAGGTGATGAGCGGTGCCTGGTTTCCTCCAGACATGACGCTTGGCATTCAGGCCAAAGAGTTCAATCTTTGTTTCATCAGACCAGAGAATTTTGTTTCTCATGGTCTGAGAGTCTTTCAGCCTTTTGGTAAACTCCAGGTGGGCTGTCATGTGCCTTTTACTGAAGAGTGGCTTCCGTCTGGCTACTCTACCATACAGGCCTGCTTGGTGGAGTGCTGCAGAGATGGTTGTCCTTCTGGAAGGTTCTCCTCTCTTCACAGAGCAACGCTGGAGCTCTGTCAGTGACCATCGGGTTCTTGGTCACCTCCCTGACTAAGGCCCTTCTCCCCCGATCGCTCAGTTTGACCAGGTGGCCAACTCTAGGAAGAGTCCTGGTGGTTCCAAACTTCTTCCATTTACGGATGATAGAGATCACTGTGCTCATTGGGACCTTCAATGCTGCAGACATTTTTCTGTACCCTTCCCCAGATCTGTGCCTCGATACAATCCTGTCTCGGAGGTCTACAGACAATTCCTTGGACTTCATGGCTTGGTTTGTGCTCTGACATGCACTGTCAACTGTGGGACCTTATCTAGACGGTGTGTGCCTTTCCAAATCAAGTCCAATCAACTGAGTTTACCACAGGTGGACTCCAATCAAGTTGTAGAAACATCTCAAGGATGATCAGTGGAAACAGGATGCACCTGAGCTCAACTTTGAGTGTCATGGCAAAGGCTGTGAATACTTATGTGCATGTGATTTGTTTTTGTTATTTACAGTACACACGCAAACCTTTAGTAAATCAGGCCCCATATCTTTCGCATGAGAGTCTGACATTTCATGTGGCCATCCACCGAACCGACTTCCACATCCTTGCTTTCTACCTTGCGACATAAAAGCTACACAATATCCTACATAGGCAATAACTGTTGCACACAGGTGTGTTCAAAAGACTTCTAGGTGAAAACTCCTCAATAGCAGTGTTTTGGAATGTTTTAACATCCCCATCTCCCCATCTCTGTCTCCCCTCACAGGTTCACAGTGCATCAGATAGGCCATGCCCTTCACGTGCGCCTGCTTCTGTGGCTTGAACGAATTTTGCCGCAGGCAGAAAAGGAAGAAAAGGGAGCAAGTGGAGGAAGAGGAGGGTGAGGAGGTAGAGCAATGGAGGGATCAGGAGACAGAGGTGTGACAGCAGCGCAAGCTGAGCTCTCCTCACCTTCACCAGAGATTTATCCTTTTAACAGACTGGGATGTGCAACCTGAGTTACTGCTGCTCAGAAGAGACTGTTTGATATAATGTCTGGGATATTACAACAGGGGTGGTAAAGGGGCTTTAGCATGCACAGCCTTTTTTTTTTTTTGTTGAAAATTCTGAATCAATTTGGCCTTTTTGAATCAGATGCTGTATCTTTTCCAGTAGTATCTATAACTAAAACTTCAAATTCGACTTTTTTTTTCATCTCTATAACAGCTTCAACTCAACCACCACGAGGCTGTCTAGAGACACAATCCTGAAGATGAATCAGATTGATGAAAATAAAAGCCTGTGAACTCATCCCCGTTACCCATCCCTGCAGCACTCTAATTTCTTCTTGGCAGCTGATGGAAAACTTTGCTTTTGCTGATGTGATTCTAAAAAAAAACAACACATTTGTTATCTGTTTGACAATTTTTTTTTTTTTGCCATAGCTGTTGTACTGTACAATGTGTGAAGAGGAGACAAGACTCTAGAAATCCATTATTTCTCTTAGTCACACTTCTCAGCGACAACCCATCTCTCCCATCTCCACCTTCATCGAAGCTCCCCTGGGGAGGCTGTATTGGAACCAAAGTTTGGTGGAGCGCTGCACCTCCTCACCTACCTGCTTATGTCAGATCACCTTAGTGAAAACTTCAGCCAAGTGAGAAAGTGTACAGTAATTTCCACAGTCACCCATGAAGGGCTGGAGCCCGTCTCGGCTTTTCACGCTGAGCTACGCTCCATCCAAAGGCAAGCAGCTGTCCAATCAGCAGCTTAGCTGGAGTGTGAAGATGGGAGTCATAGGTCAGACTGAGAAACATGGTTTGTCTGGAATCTCTCCTCTGTTGCCGTATCATCTCTGTCTTATTAATGACCAGACAAGTAATCACGAATACACACACATACTGATACAGACTCATCGATTAATGTCCCCCCGGTGGGAATGGAGTGTCTGTCGGTAAATGCCACCGCGGTGCGCTTTGCAGCTGTCACCTGTTCGAGTGTATCACTCTGCAAGCGCGTGTTTGTGTGTGCACCTCTGTTTCTTCTTGGCTGCAACAATAGACTTTCAAAGACGAAACAAGTGGTTAAGATATCTACTCGGCTGCAGTGGTACAGCCTTCCCAGAATGCACATTCAGACACAAAGACAAAGACACGGGTCTCATTAGCATGTGTGATTATGCATGACACGTCCTGTCAGACAGTGGAGATGTAATTAACCTTTTCCAGCAGGAAGCAGATGCCTGGATGTCACACACAAACACACACAATGACATACACACACAGACACACACGTCTGCTGTCAGGGAAACAAAGCCAACGTCACGGTGTCACGGAAACAAAGCCCCAAAAGCGCCGCCTGGCACTCTGTGATAATCCCCTCACGCATATTTACATTCAGGGCTTAGAATACGCCTCGGTGCCACCATCTCCAGCCCTTGCCGCACTCCACTCACACTCCCCACCCCCACCCCCTCCTCTGCCTTCCTCTCTCTCTCTCTCCTCTTTGTCTACCTTTTGGCCTTCCACCTCATTCCCCTGTTTCCTTCCACTATATCCCCCCCGTCTTCCATCTTTTACATCTATCCTCAAACTCTCTCCTTGGTCGAATTCATCTGTTTATTATCAGTGGATAGTACATGGCCTTGCATGACAGCTCCCATAGATTAGCCTCCTCTCTCTCCTTCTCCGACTCTGGATATCATGGATTTCTTCAGTCGGGCAAAAAGCTGCTTTACGACAAGATTAATGTACAGCCCTGATTGTGTCTGTTGATGTGTGCCTGCGCCTGCATGGAAAAGATTGTGTGTTTAGTCATTCTCCCACTACAAGCAGCGAAATTATACAAAGCTAAAGCCATTTCACACTGCAGAGCACCTATTATGATTCACTGTGTTACGATGGAGCCGTAATGAGAAAGCGAGAGCATAAGAGGAGGACAGGAGAGGAAGAGAGAAAAAAAGACGGTAATGAGAGTGAGAGTTGGATACGGAAGAGGGGGGCTAATGCTTGACAAAGCAGTCATGCTAATTGGATACAGTGGATAACTTTCTGAGGCTGGGGATGAGTATCTGTGTGTTTGGATGGTGGTGGTGGTGGTGGGGGGTGGCAGCCAAAAGAACAGTCTGATCTGTCGGCGTTGCAATGGTTTAATGCTCCCTCCATTTTACGTCTTTAATGAGAGGAATATTCTCTCCAGTAATGACGAAAGACTTAGAATTGGCAACGATATGTTGCTCACACACATGCAAACGCACTCAGGGATAGTAGGATGTGGTGTTGGCGTTTGGAGTGTGGTGGGGGTGGGGGTCTTTGGGGGGGGGGAGGGGTAAGGGCGTGGGGGGGTTTGCGGAAGGGAAATGGTGTTGGCAGGGTTTTGTGTGCTTGTTTTCCCTCAAGCACCACAAACCAGTCCTTTATGGATCAGGGCAATTTTCAGGGAATGTAACTCAAGGACAAACAGCTAAAAATAGAGGGGCGGTGCACGACTCCCGTGATCGAGGCGAGGGGGGGAGGTATGCGTGTGGGGACAGTGAAAACAAGTCCTGTCGCATTAGATTTGGGTCAGAAACGAGGGACGAGTCGGCGAAGCGGCGGCTGTTACAGACGGCTAGGAGATTCATCACTCGCTGCTCCCTTTACCTCGTGCACGTCTTCTTTAACACCTCTCAGCCCTACCACCCTTCACTCTCCCACGTCGGGCACACACCTGCGAGAGATGGGGAGGGGAGGATGATGGGAACAAGGACGCCAGGAAAAGGGGGTTGGAAATTGGTGAGAAAAGATGGTAAACTACTAAAAAGGCAACGGAGAAGTAGTCGGGCAGAAAAGGTCATGTATAATGTGAGAGAGACCCAGAACCACAGCTAGGTCAGATAATATTAGAATATTAATATATGCCATTCTATCCAAGGCCCTCCGCCGTATAATAAGTGCATAAATAAATTCATGCAGTGAATGATCTCAGTCGCAAACAAACTGTAATGTTAAGGCCTCGTCAAAGGCTCTGTTTCCGGTTTAAAGGAATATTTGGAAAATTTGGAAAACCACCTTGTTTGCTTTTGTGCTGAAAAGGCGTCCTTATGTCTGTACGTAGTATTAGCAACAGGAAGCACGGCTAGACTAGCTTAGCATCAAAATCCGAAGCAGATGGAACATTAGGCAAGAGAGCAAATGAGCCTATTTCCCAAAATGTCAAACTATTCAATCCAGTGGGGAGCATGTTGGTCTGACCTCTGTCTCGTAAAAAACTGAACTCCCTCTCCCCGCCCGTGATAATACTTTGTTAATGTAATGAAACCACTAAACTGAACTTAACCAAACTGCAACGGAGGGTGCTTTGAGACACTAACTGCTACCCCTGTAGCTGCTGCCCAGTTCTAATAGCAACATTTTGAACGGCTGCAGCCTAAATCCAACCATTCCAAAGACCACGGCTTGTTTCACAGGCAATTTGCGACTATTCCTGACATGTAAATTGCAAACGGTGGACATGTCATGTTTTAAATACGGTACATCAAATTAATTGCATCTATTTGATATAATTAATAAATAATGAATTTGAAAAACATGTCAAGATGAACGCTAAAGAAATAATATGATTCAAATTGGAGCTTACATGTTACTAATTTGATCGCTTTACTAAATACAGAATGTTGTTGCTTAAGTTAGACAAAATAGCTGGCAATTTAACATTATTAATACTGCAGGTTAAGCTATTATACCATGAAAAAAAACCCCTACCCATCCTGACCAAGAGATTGGCCTTTTTTCATACCAGCTGTAACATTTTTCAGTTCAGTCAGAGTGATTGGCTCGCCAAGTCACTCTGCGTCTTCATGACCTGGAAGTTTTAAATCCTGTAGAAAAGACTTACATCTAATGTTATTTCGGAACTATACAGCTCCAAATAAAATGAGCGAAACTCTTGAGTTTCAGAAAAACCTTCACTCGGCTGATCAAGCTCAAGTTTTTGTAAATCATCCTCAAATGAGTTTATCTCTGCCAGTCTCATTCGATTTAAGTAAGAAGCAAAGGAAATAGTTGTCTTCCGTATTAAACCTTTAATGCCCCCCCCCCCCACACCCCACAGGACTCGGGGATCCTCCACTTGAATTGACATTCTCTAAGATTAAAACCTTGAAAGTATTTCTAAAATGTTCGCAGTAATCATTATTTTTAAGTAAGTTACCATTTCAGGGGACACGGCAGCCTCAATAATTGCAGCCTGCGCCTCATTTTCTTTTCAACATATTTACTCGTGAGGAAACACTTTCAAAAAGTGACCCTTTTATGTCTTCCACCTCAAATGCTATTATTTCACTTTATGCTGTAATTTTTCTTTTACATTTTTTGTGCCATCTCTGCCAACTTCTCTTCACTTCACTGCTTTCTTCATGATACAGCTCCAGACAAACGGGTGTCCTTACATGGAGAAACGGGGGCGTAGCAGCATGCTAATTGCTGCAAGCGACCGACGGATTTAGAATGATTCTGATTCACTAACACACGCAAGCTGGTGAGAACAAAATCGTCCGGAGCGCACGTGTCATAAGTCCCTCGGTGACTTTGCGCGCACACCTACTTACTTTGTGCGCAAAGTAAGAATGTTTCTACGCACATGTAAGTGAATGAGGCCTATTATTCTTAGTTGTTGCCCTATTTGCCCCTGCAGAATCCCGCCCGATCTTCACCGCTGAGAGACCCTGCTGCTGTGGGAGGCTCTTTTTATACCCAATCATGCTATTGACCTGTTACCACTTAACCTAATTAATTGTGAGATGCTCCGCCAGGTTTTTCTTTTCGTGTTACACACCTTTTTCAGTCTTTTGGTGACTCCGTCCCAACTTTTTTGAAACGCGTTGCTGTCATCAAATTCAAAATGAGCATATATTTTCCAGTTTAAACATTTGATGTTTTCTTTGGTCTATTTTCAATTAGATATGGGTTTACATGATTTGCAAATGGGGTTGCAAGAACCCAAGCAGGTATTTATAACAACTTCACTTTTGATTAAGATCACATATTAGAGTTGAAAACTCTAGAAAAAGCTAGCCAGTTAACCTTGAGTAAAAATAATAATTAAAAAAAAAGTATTTGACCTTTTTACACAGTATTTAGATGAATTTAATATACATGCAACATCCCACAATTCAATTGTGGCCATCTATTGTCGCTGTCAAATTAAGGTAAAAATAAAAAAAATAAAAAATCTTCCTAATAAAAATATCACATCCACCCAGTGTTTGCTTGGAGTTCTGCATGCAATTAGATAAATTAATACGTGAGTACCTTTCTTTGGGGAATGGGAACCTCCACCCTGGCAGTGATACTCCCGTCTACACAACTCTTTCCCTTCCTGCGTCTCCTCTATGCATCCACCATTACTCCTTCTTCGACCACCTACATTTGCTGTATTTTTTCAAATGAAGAAGAGAGGGATGGTCCCATCAAAGCTAATTAGGAGGGCTGAGATGCAAAGCGCTGATAGACTGCTGATAGAATCAGGAGGGAAGTGCCAACGCCGGCCGCTTAGATTTCCCACCAGTGCTTGGAGCATCAGAGGACAAAATGGGGAAAAGCCATGCCAGGAAAGGAGATAAGAACAAGCAGTGTAGGAGGAGGAAGAGAGAGATGTATAGCATAATTGAGACTGTAATGGGTTTTGTCAGGAGCACCTGTCAGGGTCAAGTTAAAATGGCTTTGGTGAGAGAGGAAGAGAGGGATGAGCGTATGGGAGAGCAGAAAAGAGACCAATTGGAGTCAGTATCCTGGTGAGGAGAGGCCCGCGTCCATGCCAACCTCATCTGATTGCCAATTTGTGCCAGTACAGACATCAAACACCAATGCAAGCCACACATAGACAAACAAATAGTGCTGATTGGAGAGTGCTAACCAGCTAAAAGCACCCATACACCCTTTATCACACACATGCGTGAACTCACGCGGACACCCCACCTTCACTAGCTGATTGGACACATCTAGCTGCTTACCAAAGTGTCCACCTAAGCCTGTGATTGGAAGACAAAACTGCCACCGTTAAATATTGAATTCTCCCTTACATCTAGATTAGAATATGGTGCAGCACTGATTAGATATCATCCTGCTGTGCCAACGTCAGGTCTGCACCATGTTCATTACCAAACCCCCCCCAACAATCCTATCTTGGCTCATGTTCGCCTGCGGACCCAAAATGCTCTGTTTGTGATGGAAAAGCAATTCTGACACCCTCAAGGGTTGAAGTCGATGCCTGAGGAGTGACGAAATTAAGTCGAGTAATTCTTTCTCTTTAAATTCACTCCTAAAGCTGCACCTGACAATTTAACATGCTGACAGACCAAAATGGCGGCAAGATATAACAGAAATTTAAGACCTGATGACCAAACAACATCTGTTCAAGTGCTGTCAGTGAACATCCTACTCTAAATGCTGAGGCTCTGAGAAGGTTTAGATTCAAGAGGCTGGGGACAAAGTTCTCAGTCTGCTGTTTAGACTTTTACTTTTTTAATTTCATTGAACATATCTGTTGCCACGAAACATTTTGACATTGTGCCACATTTATTATGTTGGCCGATAGGAAATGTGTGTTTTTACATGGTACAGCTTTAGCAAACATGTTACACAAATCAAAAGCCGTATATGTGATGTAAACAATATGATTTATGAACTACATAAACAAAAGGACAATTAGTTACTCTGTTATATCTGGGTCCATGGCTATTGGGTTACACCACTGAGCGAAGGTTTGGGAAGCTGATGGAAGGTTATGTCCTGTTTAAGTGGCAATTTCATCAGCTGATTCCACTATTCAGACTTAATATGTAAATAAACAAAGGAGTTATGAATTATTTTCCCACCAGTATTGTCTACCTGGTAGTTTGCAGAATAATGGGCTGATAAAAACTGCGTTTCTAATAAATTGAATGATTGTTTCTTTTAGTTTTTAAGAAAATGCCCTGTTTTTTTGGGGTCTAAATTAACCAATTTACACAATCCACGTGGAAATATTTAAAACATGCAATGTTATAAAGCTGAAAATTACTCCTTTTCTGTTTTTTATTTAAAGTTCAAATTTGGGGAAACATGGTTTTCATATCACGCAGTGTGGTGGAAAGTACTATCCAGGCAATATAACTGAGACAGACAGACTGGGCAGACAAGAAGTAGATCAAACTTGATGCTACAAACCAATAATGCCACTCAGTCAGAAAAAAACCCTAACAATGCACAAAAGACATTATATATTGTACAACATACAACTGATTTCACAGGCTGAATGATTTGCCATATAACAAGTAATTAAAAAAAAAAAAAAAAAAAGATTATTTCTGGTGTCAGGTCATTGTTTCTAGGGGTGTGGGGATGCCAGGGGCTTAGACTCATAACCTCAGTAGTATTTAAAATTCTAGCTCCACTGCTGAAACACCATAAACATATTTTTGTGCCCATAAATACAAACCCATCCCCCTATACCAATTTCTTGTATTTTTTGTGCCAATTTTAAGTTTGGTGATTGAAATGTAGAGTTTGTAAAAACCTTAAGGTCTATTTGCTGTGTTTTGCAAGTACAAATACAGTATCAAAGCACCAAAAGATGAACTCTTTCTATTTGAATCCCTTGTGTCTATCCTTGGCCTCTGCCACTAGATGGAAAAATTTAACATATCTGCACACAGTGATTTTTGCTGTCTTTACCCTTCCTCGGAAATTAGGTATTCCACCACCTCGGTCGTCATGGTGTGACATTAGGCTCCATTTTGGCGGAACATTTGAGAACTGAGATTACTGTATATACTTTGCTGCACCGGGAACAGTACTGGAACACTCTTTGAAGAATATAATCTGGTTCACTGCCACATTTTGGGTTTCGGAGCACTTTTGCTTAACAGTCTTGAGTGTCACGATTTAATGGGGGTAATGAGAACATTTTTTAAAAGCAGCAGCAGCTCTGCCAGCATAATGTCCAATTTTTGTCAATCTCAAATACTGGAAATATCCCAGAGCCTTCAGTTTTAGTGGGCTGGAGTCCTCCACAACTCTCACAACTTGAACAATTGCTCGAGGCGATCTAAGCTCACGAAGCATTTTCACACAGCCACTCGTACATTATTTCATATTTACCATAAGCTTTGGAAATGGAAAAAAAACAACAAAGGAGTGCATATTGAGCTGTGTTTTCAAAGGAACAAGAAAACTTTTCTAATTGACTGGGAGCTGCAAATAGGGTCAGGTGTCCCACACATTTGATGCCAAATCCCCATCATCAGTGGGAGATAAATCAATACCTCTACTTTTCCTCAGATTTTTGTCTTCACCCTGCCCCACCTCCTGTTCTCTCTCACACTCTTTCTCATCCACACATAAATGCACCCACTTCTACTGGTCGATACCGGAGCGGGTATTGAGCAGTTGCTGTGGTCTAAATGAGAGTTTGATTTCTCGAGGGGTTTGAGCCCCTGTAACCATGGTGTTGACTCCCCATCTGGGACCTCTTCACCGAAGGCTCATTGATGAAGAGCGTGTGAGTGCAGCGAGTGTGCACTTTAAATACCTTTTGATTTAGTTGTTCTCAAGAACAATACTTTTCATTTGCGACTGATAGCATTCTTAAAGAGAATTCAGCATGGCTGTTAATGAGGTGATCTTCTATTAAACATTAAATTATCCTTGGAAAACAATGAAGCACGGCATCACACACACACACACACACACACACACACACACACACACACACACACACACACACACACACACACACACACACACACACACACACACACACACACACACACACACACACACTCAGAGGACTCTTGTCCCAATTATATCTTGAGCCAATTCTGGAAATTGTTAGTTCATCAGAGCTCCAAATAAGTAACGGCATGCTGGCTCAGCCTTTGCTTAGGAAGCTCTGGTGGTAAGCCTTTGTGCTTTAACTGCAAATACACTCACCTGAATACGATATTGTCGTAGCCAACACAAAGTCTCTGCCTTTAATCCAATACGTGGCCAAAGCCGTCCGGCACACTGCAAACCTGCGCTCTCCAGATTCAGGCCATTAATACTGCTTCTCAGTGAGCGTCCAGACTTTTGTTTGACAGGATTTTGTTTGTAGCATCTTGCAAATTCTTTCAACCCTGTTAGGCTTTTTTTTTTTTTTTGGCCCCACTTTCACCCAACAATATATACAACAGCCTTTTTGTCTGAGTGTGTGCAACTCTATCCCTATTTCTCTGGAGTTATTTTATTCATATCTCCGGGCCTTTGCGGCCCGGGGAAAAGCGAGGCAAAAGATGGGAGAGAGAGAGAGAGAGAGAAACGGAGAAGGGACCTTTGACAGAGCAGCACTGATGAACAGCTCGACATAGTGAGATACATAAACATGAGGTCAGAGAGTATCACAGTGGGAGACGGGGGAGTAAGAAGGAAAGCGGGAAAGAGAAAAGAAAATGTGTGAGAGCGCAACAGGGAAGGCAAATATACTGCTTCAGAAAGGTTGTCTCATTGGCAAGCTCTGACTCTGTTCAGGAAACCCACCAATCAATGCTGTTGCACAGCACACGCACACACACATATCATGAGGTATTGTGTGTGTGTCTGTATCAGACGGAGGAGAGGATGGGCCAGTGGTCTGCATGGTGCAGAAGAGTGTGCGATTGAAATGCAAAGCACGTCAAGAGTCCTAGGGAGCTCCTTTTGCAGCAAAGCCTCATTAAAGAGACACTTGCCTTAAAGCAAGGATATACTGCCAGACCACACACACACACACACACACACACACACACACACACACACACACACACACACACACACACACACACACACACACACACACACACACACACACACACTGAGGCTAACAGAAACTGGCACACACGCAGAAGCAGCTTCGGACAAATTGAATAGAAATCTCAGTGAAGAAGTGATGGTGGAGGAATACATGTGGCTGGGTAAATGTCCTCTCTAATCCTTTTTTCCATTTCCTCTGCTTGTTATCCGCATGAATAAAGTTGAACCATCGGCCACCCCTCCCCCCACCTCACACGGATATTACATTCATGTACATTTGATTGTGTCAACTCTGTGGAGATCGACTACACTGTATCTTGTGTGCCTTTTAAAAATGCATTTATGAATAAATAATATCTGTATCCACTGATTGAAAAAGCCATATTGCCAGAAAGCCATGATGAAATGATATTGCAATATCTGTCCCTGTGCTGAATAAAGCAAAGCTTTTTTTTTTTTTTTTATTCTCTCAGTAAATCAAACCTAAAGCTCTGCCACTGCACCTTACCCTGCCTGATGACATTCTCTTGTATGGTTTGCACTGCTGCTCTGAGTGTGTTTTAATAAAGAGAAAGCCTCTTCTATACATCTGAGTGCTGTGTCGTAGTTTGGAGATATTAATAAAGAGAAGCGCGACGTTTCCCCGAGCGGCTCCCCCTGCTAATTGACAGTGATAGCGGAGACTTGTCTCCTGGGCTGATGTTGGGAGCCTAATAAAGATGCATTACTACAAGGCTGGGAGAATGATGCACATCACTGGCTGCCACCCCACACCCCCATCTCCCGTCTTCACTCGCCACCTCCTCCCTCTTGCCGTGCAGGCTGATTAAACTGATAAACTGTGCCAAAAAGAGCCGAGGAAGGGGAAATAAATAATGAAATAAGAGCAAGTTAAAGGAAGAATCAGTAGGGGAGGTGAAAGGAGAGGTGGGGGAAGAGACCCAGCGTTGAGATAAAGAGAGAAATCCCACAACGCAGCATCGCACCGCCTCACCCATCCGTCCATCCATTTCATTACTGACTTAACTTACTACCGCACATCATGTGTTTTCCATTGTTCTTTTGGATTTAACTTTGTTAAAATATGAATAAATTTGTTTTGTTTGGCTTTCAAACTGTGTCTCCTCAGTTTTGTCACGGCTTTTGAGCCGGACCGTGACAGCAAGATGACCATCCGCAAGGGATACAGTAACCCGGGCTGACAGAGTTGGCCAGTCCAACCATCGGAACCAGAAGTTGAAATGGAGTTCTTCCTCCAGTCATCATTCTCATGTTACAACAGTCATGGGTCTGAGCACACACACGCCGCAAACACTTTCACCCAAGGGTGTTGCACTGATTGGCAATTATTACTGTAAGCAAACAGCATTTTTATGTTCAGTGCTAGTCATTTTGCTTTCTAAATCACAGCTTTGCTGAAGTTTGAATCGCATCCAGTACACTCCGCACATTGTTTTTTGCTGTAGTTAGAGCTGTGTTGTATTTGTGTTATTTACCCAATTTATCAGCAGCCATTTCTTGGCACAGAAACAGGTGAAGGAGACACAGAGGAGATCGTCCACTCGTTAATTGATCACGTTGATAGCGCCGTTCTTTTGGGTAGGTTAATAAATAAATAAATACAAAATTCTGAAATGGATCACCAAATATTCCTGGTGCGGTCGTCAACATACCTGGGTGGCCCGCCCAAGTGAGTCTATGTATGGGAAGCACTGAATATTGTTTGAACCTTCAGCGAGCTACTCAGAAACGGGTAACGAGCTACGCGAGCAACGGGATGGAGTCCCCGGCTCTACTGGCTGCCGGAATTATAACCCTTGTCTGTTAGGAATTCGCAAAACCTCCGGGTAATGGAGGTCCACTTGGCTGGTTGGATCAAAAATACAGTGGGGTTTGATAGGGAAGTCCTTTGTTTACAACCTGTTCTAGCAATGAGTGTTGGTTTCTTTTAACCACACATACAGTACATGATTAGGATTTGTACGGCTGCTTCTCAAGGCAAAAATGTTTATACCTGTTCTAATTTGGCAGGACAAAACCCATATAGGGCCCTATTTTAATTCTCAGCCCAACGCAAACGCGGCGCATTTTCCAGCGCATTCTTATTTATGTCATGATTTGCCGCTGAGGCGATCCCAAATGCGCCCAGATGGGCACAGCGACGCAACAGGGGGATTGTCGTTGAATATGCGTCAGTACAGTGAATTTTGGTGTCAATTTAGAAGTGAACTTGCGTCTCTGCCAGCTCATACTAGGTTCAGTCCGTGGCACGTTTTGGTGGCTTTATTCGGCAGAGCGCACATGAACAGACCTATCCACAAATCAGACAGATTTGGTAATTGTTCTACATATTTAATCCCACTGAGATAAATAATTAAAACAATATTTTTTAATGCAACCTTATGATTCAGTTAAAAATCAACCTGAGTCCTTTCTATCGAATTGGATGTGAATTAGGCAGTTGGTGCGAGTCATGATGCAGCAGCAAATCTCAGCAGCATATAGAAGGCACTGTGGTTAACTACAAATAAATTGCAATTACATTACACATTAAGAGGTAACAATTTAAAAGCCTTTTCATCTACTAATCTGGTTTAGTAATCTGGCCAGCCCTGCAAAACCACGGAGTGTGACACTGCGTCATTTACACATGTCACTTCGTGACACACAAGTTAAAACACACAAGTAGTTAATTTGGAACAAGGAAGACAATTGTAGAAGAACTTAACACTGCAGACAATCCTGTGATTCAACAATAGCTGTATTTAAAGAAACTGTTTATTGGGTTACATAACACAAATTATTATCATATTTAGATTAAACTAACCATTCCATTTTTTTTATTTTATTTTTACCCCCCCTTGTCTTTTGCGTCCTTTAAAGTCCAGACAAACAGAAATCCCCTGAAAATGCCGCCAGCAGCTTTAAGTGTGCGTAATTTACTTCTGCTCACTCCTCAATGTCATTCTAGCATGTCATTTAAATATACAGTATATTGGATGAGTGGTCTTTGTTCGCTTCGACATTTAATTATTGCCAGTGTTAAGACACAGGTTTTTTTTTTTTTTTTGTCCTGTATTGAACTACTTCCTGAAGCGGTTCTCATAACACCAGGGGAAGAATTGTTAATACGAGGGGTGGATCAGCAAGTTCCTCACTGCTCTTCCGCAAACTAAGTGCACGGGGCTCAGAGAAGCTACACCTTTCATGAGTAAAATACTCACAAGTTTTGTCAAATGATCACAATTTAGCACCAGAGTTACACATGCTTTTGCGTCCGGATTCATCTGTGATGTTTGAAGCACGTAACATTCGAGCGCACATCGAAGGGCGCACAAATTTAAAACGGGGTGCTTATTTGATCGACACTTTTAAAAAGTTACATAATTCCAGAGGCGTTCCCTTAAATAAATCGGAACCGTAGAGCCTCGTGAAAAACACCATCGTGGCTCTTGTCGCTTGGTTTGGAGGACTTGTTGCATTGAGCAGTTTGGCATATTTTGTTAAATGACAATATCGTTTTGATATTTTTTTTTAATCAAATTTTGAATGGGTGTCTCCCAGCCGTGCAGGAGATCGATTGCTTTGAGAGACATCATTATTCAGTTGTGTGCAGGGCGATTCCTCGACTGGAAGTGCTGATTTTCGCAATACGGTTGCCGGGTTACCAGCAGAGATATGGGGAAGTCACTGTGGCTTTTGTACAGATTAAACAAATGAGAAACGGCACGTTATTGGTGAGCTTTAAAGGTGCTGGTGTTTGTTCCAAGTTTGGTCCGACTAACCGGTTGGCTAGGCTGTTGGCTGTAGCATGAGAACGATCGTTGCCTTCATGAGCTTGTGGTTACGACATGTGAAGACGTGTGTACAGTGGGCTTGGTGATCAGGTGGTTGAGTTGAGAACACCGCTGTCAGGCAACGGCAGCGTCGATGATGTCTAAAAGCCGCAGTGGCATTTAACGAGCTGGCAGGCGGACGTTGTAATGTAGGAAATGCAAAAAGCATAATGTCGGAGGACAAAGTGAGAAAATGATGGTCAAACTTTTCCTGAGAAGAAAACCTTTATGTCTAAAATTACAATATGTTAACTTATTATCCACTTCCAACACATCACAGCTCATGAACTTTTGTGGATTCTGACGTCGTGAATACCACGTGGGGGGCAGCCACATGGACTCTTCTTGTGGATGCGGTAAAGATGACGCCATTTGGAAGAGACAGCTCAATAGACTGAGCGGGAGTCTTCTAAATCTTCCTCTTGGTAACAACTGTGGATAAGCCAAACTATTCCTTTAATTCAGAGAATCCACAGAAAAAAACGTTTTCCCAGTTGTTTATCTTATTTCGAATGAGCCACTTTACTTTCCTTTTAACATTTTTAGACAAATTTGAAACACCAATGCTATTTTTAGTCTCTTCTCCCATTAAACGAGACACTGCAATAATCTCTCCGCCCCTGTGCACACCTTTGCCCCTCAGACAGTGTACTGCCAGGTGTAACAGTGTCCGTCTCCTACATGTTTTGGCATTGACACGTTGCAGAGGTTTTTAAAATACATATGGTGGAACCCTGCACAGATGGATACCTTGCACCGGCAATTTTATTCCACCTGCAGGGTCTATCCCTCCTCCCTGACAAACACACACATACACAGTCACTACCCACGTGGGAGAGCAGTGGAGGTGGTAGCGCTGTAGTTAATTAGAAGGAAACATATCAAACTTTGTTTTTCTCCGTGCCTCGGTGTGTGTGTGGGGGTTAATTGTGTGGGCAGAATAACTAGCTGCAAAGCTGTTTGTGTTAACTGAATACAGAAACACGGGCTATGTATGGGAGCGTCTAATAATAGAGACATGGACAGATTGAAAAATCCTCCACCAAAGCAGAATAAAAGTGCTTTAACTACATCTCTGGGTAAGCGAAGAGGCAACGGGAGAGGCGGAGGAGGCACAGCTGAGAAAAAGGAGGAAGAGCGAGAAATAAGAGGGAGAGTTGTGTTTACGCACTGTTCGCACTTTGTGATTGTGAGAAGCGATGTTGTTTCATGCTTTTGCTTTTTTTTTTTTTAGTGCAGTGGCTGCCACTGTGCAGCGCTGTGCAGACCCTCTGCAGGCTTCCCAAAGAAACGAGTCTTAAATGAACGTATCGATCAGTGTTTCTCACACGTTCATTTCCCTCACAGAGCGAGAGAGAAAGCGAGAGAGACGGGGAGGGATGAGAAGAAAAGGACAGGGGGAAAAAAAAAAGCGATGAAGAGATGAAAGCTTTAGAAAAGCTTTAGACTCACAAAGTGGGGCTTTTTTTTTTTTTTTTTTTTCTAAAGACCACAGGGGAGTTGGCTTTGTGCCTGTAAAATTCAATTTACCTTCTCACAGATGGGCTATACTGCTGCTGGTATTGAGGTGCACAACTCATAAGCCGCTCTGAATCTGTCTGTGTATGTGTATGTCGCTCCTTGTACTGCATGTGCACCCATGAATATGTGCGCGCGCATACGCAGGTGCTTGTGTGCGCGCGTGTGTGTGTGTGTGTGTGTGTGTGTGCGCGTAAACCGGGTAAAGCAGCAGTGTAAGCCACCCTAGTGTGAACCTGGGCTTTCTCTTGGAGCTCTGTCTCGCTCCAGTCGCTTTTCTGCATCACATTACCTCTCCAACTCCACCCACCCGGCACCACAGAGGGAGGGTTGAAAAAAAAAACCCCATCAAAGATGTCCAAGAAGACTTTTGGAGCAACTTGAATTGCTGGGATGTGACTTCTTTGTTGACTTAAAGAAGAACAGTCAATACTGTGTTGTTTTTGGAGAGACGGGCCTGTTGTTAACATCCCTGTTTCTCCCGGGTGCAGTGCTGAACTTGAGCAAACACCATGTTGAGTGATGATAATAATATGCTGTGTCAGCGGAACATCCAGTTCCACTTTGTATGCAGCCATACTTCTTTAAAGTGCAGCAACGTTTTCTCACAAAATCAATTCCTCTCAAAACCGAGCTATTTGGTTTGGGGCGAGCAGCAGAAAACATCTGTGGATTAAATGCTTATTTGCACTGACTTCAAGAAAAATAAAAGTGGGACACTTGCAGATGATGTAGAAAAGGTAGTTCTGGGGACATCCCTTCCTAGCCAAGTTTCTGCTTCTACTGTATTCGCATGCGTTAAGGTAATAGAGCAAATCTTTCCAATAGTGAATAACAGGCCATGTGTGAATAGCCCCAAAAGGTCATTTGAAGTATTTTGAGAATCCTCAAAGACAACACAAAATGTTCACTCCATCGAATGATGACATTTTTTGAACCCGTTTCTAAAGTTGCAGCTCTGTTTCCAAATTCAGACAAGAAAGCAACCAGATGCTACTTTGACTGATAGTTTAGTCGTGACTGAGAATAAAGGTCAAAACAGAATTTATTTCACGCAGCAAATTAAATATCTTTTTTTTTATCTTGAGAAAACTAAGTGAGAAGAGTTTTTAAGGAATCTGAAGATGTCTTCACAACAACTAGGACATGGGTGGTTAATTAACATTGTGACCTAAATGTAAATGTTAAATATTAAACCCCACCCATCTGAGTACAGATACAGATTATTTAGTTGGTTTAACTCGTTCTTTTATGTGGTGGTGAGAGAATGGACCCAAATGCAGCACACACAGCAGATGACTTAATATACAGACAATTTTATCAACATACAGAACAGGGAAAACAGTCCAAGAAATCGTGCAAGAGCACAGAGCAAAGTCCTGAATGACTGGAAGCCAACAGCAGTCACTACAAACTTCCGGGGTTGGGGCAGGAACTTGGACAGAGTCCGGAGAGGGAGAATGTCAGAGTGTCTGTGAGGATTCCTGTCTGGCCCTAGTCTGTCTCCCTCTATTTTGTCCCCAATCACCTCTCCTCATGTGTGCTGTCATTCCCCTGTCTGTTTGTTATTGTTTTGGCATGTGCTTTGTGTTTTGTTCTGTGTCCTCCTCTCCCCGCCTCCGAACACCTCCCATAGCCACGCCCCTGATCAGCCTGCAAAGCTGCAGACTATCCAGCTGATCACCACCTGCAGGTGGACACACCGGTTGCTCATCACACTAAATCACCTTCTGACACTATATCAACCCTGGTCCTGCAGTCCCGGGTTGTTGGTCCATACCATCATCTACGTCCACTCACCGGCAACCTGTCGCCAGTACTACCAGCCGTCCGTTCCTGTTCCGTCGACGTGCTGTGGACTTCCACACTTCATCCTGCCTGCTACCCTGTGTCGGGATCCAGCCTGCCCTCTTGTGTCGGACCTCGGGGAGACCACACAATTTATCCAGTCTGCTGCCCTCTTGTCTACAGCCCCACCTGATCCTGCCCAGACCAGAGCTGAGTGCGTGGTCGCACCAGCTGGCCCCCCCACCTCCCCGTCAGAGTTTGGTGGAGTTTCCCTCCCGACTTGGGAGGTGGAAAGAGAGTGGGGAAGAGACATTAGGCACCTGGCCACCTGTAAAATAAAGATTGTTTTTGTTCCTAAACTTTGAGTCTGTGTCTGCGTTTGGGTCCAGTCCAGCCACACCGCATAGCAGAATGGACCGACCAGTTATGGACCCAGCGGACACGGGCTCAGTCCAGAAAGCCCCTGGTCTTGGATCATCCCCTGCCACTGCCCCAAAGTCCAGCCAACAGGCTCTGCCATGCTCTCCATCCCCTGAAACTTACTTCGCAGACGACCTCTTGTTGGTGAGGTCCGTCCTGGGAAGATTTTATTCCGATGTTCTGGACCCTGACCTTAACTACCACTTGCTGGGTCTCTGATTGATGGAGTCGGTAGTGAGAGAACGGCCCTGGCTGACAGCTATCCCATCTGTTTTTAAGACTTTCAATAATATGTCCAAACTACGGAAATGCGTGGAGGGGTTTCTTGACCATAGGAGTGGCCTGGTCTTGACCCTGCTGCTCTGCAGCAGTACATGTGTCGGGCAGCTGCGGACTTAATTGCATCACTGCCCAAGTCAGCCTCTGTATCTTCAGCCCCGGCATCCACGGTGTCAGAGTCTTCAACCCCGGCAGCCACGATGACGGACTCTCTAGCCCCCGTAGCCGCCACGGACTCCCCTCTGTTTCCTGATTCTGGGTGGGTCGCCGACGCCGGGCCACTAGCTTCCGGTTGGGTCGAAGATGCCGTCCCTCCTGTTCCAGTCTCTGAGGACCGATGCTGAGCAGGAGGGCTGGACACCTGGTGATCTCCGTGGATCGACGCAGGGCAGCAGGCATGGTCGACTGTGTGGTTTCCTGTGGACCGACACAGGATTGCCAAGGCACGGCTTCTACTCACAGGTGATTTCCGTGGATCCACACTGGATGGCTGGTAAGCACGCTGGTAGCAACTGCAGCAGGCAGAGGACAGAATCAAAACTGCAGAAGGGTGCACTAGAAGGTGAAGCGTGGTACCAGGTGATCTGACGGAACGGACAGACGAAGGTGGAGTGCAGAATCGGGGTTGATATACTGCCAGGTGGTGATTAGTGGAATGAGTCACAGCTGTGCCAGCTGATTAGAGGTGTGGTAGTGGGGGGTGTCTGGAGGCAGGCAGTGGATGAATCCACACCCTCCAGGCACAGACTAAAACATAGAGCACAGGATGGACAAAAACAAACAGAGTAAGGAACAGGAAACATGATGAAAAAGGTGATGGGGGAGAACGAAGGGGGAAAAAAACAAGAGGGAAAGGTGGTGATCCTGACGGATACAGATGATGGTGTACTCGCTCATCTGTAGCTGCAATACCACCGGGTGCTGCTAAAGGTTGGTTCCAAAAAGCCTCCAGCTCCATAAACTCCCATTCAACTAATCTCATAAAGTTCTTGGTCAATACAATTTCTCCAGGAGTTATCTCAGTTTTGTTAGCTAAAGTCACTCCTTGTTTGTTTTCTGAAAATAATCCTTCAAAAAGTTTTATTTTGGGGGGGCGTGTCTGTTGGATTGACAGGCCTGTGGTGCAGTCAGGTTACGGCCATCGGTGGGGCAGGACGTAGTATTGCCGGGTTTCCAATCCGATTGAGTCAAATCCCCCGCTCGCTCCCCCACAGCTCGCCCAAATGTGGTCACTACTGGCTCCAAACCGCTCAGTGCTAGCAAAAGGGCGGCGACCAAATTCCGAACTTGAGGCATCATAACGGTCGTTTCCAAACCAATGGGCGACGTCACTGCTGGTTGCCACTTGGAGTAGATCGTTGTAAAGATAAAACTTTTTCACAAAACATCACCAGCCCTTAACAGAGCTCCTAAGGTGAAAAACTGTTAGGAGCAGGGAGGAGGACATTTAAGGGGTTTACAAATTTCTGAAGCAGAGAAGAAAATTGGGAAGTACAACAAAGTAAGAGAAATATTCTTCAATTGCTAAACGACTGCAAGCTAATGAAAGTTATTTAGCGAGTTGCGAGTTAATGAAACGTGACAAATTATTGTAATTCCTTGTTGTTAGGATGTCCAAATTACTCATTAAAAACCCTGCAGTTGATCCAAAATGTTGTAGCAAGAGTTCTGTCTTTTTCTGCCTCACCTCTCCCCTGACCCCAACAGGTCAAGGCAGATGGCCGCCCACCACTGAGCCTCGTTCTGTCGGAGGTTTCTTCCTGTTGGGAGTTTTTCCTTCCCTCTGTTAGAGGTTTTTCTCCCTTAAAGGGGATTTTTCCCTCCTAGCTTATGAGGGAATTGTTGAATTGTTGTGTTTCTCTTTATAACGTTGTAAAGTTCTGCTGTAAGGACTTTAATGTGTTAAGTTCCATGAAATAATTTGTGTTGTGATTTGGCGCTATATGAATAAGATTTAATCCTGATGGGACTAGCTCAGGGGGCCACACTTCTGCAAACCATTCTCCCTAATAGTGTCCTCACAAGCCTTTGGATGGCTGCGTCAGTGAATAGTTGGAGGGAAGTTACTGATGTCTTATGGTCGTGGTAGAGAAAAGAGATTTCATTACAGTCATCAGGAAGGGCTTTCCAAAAAGCCAGATCTGACATGCAGCCCTTGTCAAGGGTAACTGGGTTGAGAAGGTTTTTGGTGATTGAGGTGAGATCTAGGGAGGCCGGAAAGAAAGTATCTCCCCTGATGTAGGATGCACGCGGCGAAATTGAAATAGCCAAGGAAGGAGAATGGGTCACATTTAGTGATGCAAATTTTGGAGTGGGAAGGAATTGAGGAATTAATGCATTTTTTTTCTAAAGGTGTCCAGCATAATGCAGAGAAACTCTGAGCAAGCGGAGGGACCAATTACTTTTTCAGCAGACAGGAGGATGCCGAGAGATTGAAAAAGGAGATGAGTTTGGACAGTGTGGGACTTGGATTCGGAGATAGGAAATCGACAAGCAAAAAATATTCAAGATGATGGAGAACGAATGGGAAGTGGATCTTGTTTAGCAGGATCCAGCACACGGCTTCTGAGAGGGAATTGAAAATGTGGGGACTGCTATGACAACCAAATGTGAGGGTCGAATTGGTTTTCCCATTTTGCTTCGAACATACGCCCCTGGGAAGGACCAAGCTAGCTAGCTTGTTTGCCAAGCCAGGCTCTGTACCCAGCAATTTTGATAAGCTTGATGGTGTCATCAATTGTTGTGTTGTGGAGAGAGAATATCTCGCCTGGATTCATGACGTTAACACCGGGGCATGGGCCATTGTGAAGTACGGACATGTCAAGGATAAGCCTCTTCCTTCCTGAATATTTGAGTGGCTACTCCAGGTGGGTTTGTGCAGAAGACCTGAAAAAGAAGACGCTTACAGGTGCCGATCATTAAGTCTTTACTAACCTCTTTGTCTAAAAGAGTAGAGACTATTTCTGGCTCATTAAGAGCTGACTGAAGATTTTGGGAAACATAGGTGCGAGTGAGAGGCGCGAAGTCCTTGTCCCGAAATCCCTAATAAAGACCTGTGAGTAACTAGTACATAAAATCGGGGAATGGCTCCTGGTTGGGAGCAGAATGCAATACTGCAATAGAACAAAAAAGGATTGGCCTTATATGATAGTCATGGAATTAGATGACTGACTGAATCATACCTTATAATTAACATCCTATGTGATGTTATGATACTGTAAATTTCTACTCAGTAAATTTCCATCTCAACAACTAAGTAATGGTATAGTTGGCTGACAATGCAATCTTTAATCTAAAAAAGAAAAATGGAGAAGTGTCAATACAGCAAAAAGTGTTCACTCACGATATATCCTTCCAGTGAAATTTTCTGCAGTGATTTGAAAACCTCTTTGCCATGTAATTTATCCCATTTGCCATAGTTCTAACTAAAACTTGTTTGCAGTTTTATGTCTGACTGATATACTGAGTTTTGAAATACTGTATCCTGTATGTGTATCACTGTTTTTGAAACAGTTTCCTATGACATTTTTCAGACAGTGACTTGAAAACCCCTTTGCCACAGTTCTTATTAAGAAACTTATTTGTAATGCAGTTTTATGTCTTACTCGTATACTGAGATTTGAAATACTGTGTCCTGTAAATTTCCCCATAGAAAGTGACTTGAAACCCCTTTTGCCTTGTAATTTATCCTAATTCCCATAGTTCTGACAAATAAACTTGTTTGTATAGTCTTAGTTTGAGCAGTGGCACTGTGTCACAACTCCATATTTTTTCAGATGGGTGAATAGTTTGCACCATTATATAAATGAATTTGTGCTGTAGCCTTGTTTAGAGTTGACTCTTACTGAAAATGTTCTTGTTCTTTCTGAATGTTTAGGAATCAATGATGTGATGGGCAATAAGTGTTACTCGGAACATTTTCATCCTTCTTTTTACCAGGCCCACTGATGCGTTGCCTGCATTTAAAGGCCTGACTCAGTGAAGCCTCAGCGGGGGTGAGAGTGTGGCACGAGAGATGAGGAACGTGACGAACCGAGAGCAGAGGGAAAAGACATGACATGGTTTTCTGGAGGATCTGAGGGGGAAGAACCTCAAATAGAAACCTGAAAGCGAAGTTTGATTTCTACAAACAACTTTCCCCAGAATCTTGGCTAAAATAAACTTTACCTACCTATCTTCTGGAGCGTACCGGGCTCAAGTCGACTTGAAAGGCTTAACTTTAGCAGCAACAAACAGCCCTGAAAAGTCTACCCCCATTGGAGACTTAATCTCCGCCCAGGATTACTCGGGAGAAAAAAAGTCAACACAATAATGGAAAGGTTGAAAGAGTCCAGCTGAACCCTCACCTGTCTAAATCTGAGGGAAGTTGTTAAACACCGAATGAGGCCAGACAATACTCACCAGACCAACTGTTAATTAAGGCTACAAAAATACAAGCCTAACAAATCAGTTTTCCGATCCCGTTTTGAATTTCTCCCAGACGAGCTCCCAAATATATTACTTCCCCCGGAGCGGCTCAGAATTGTGAGGAGCAACATAGTAAAAAGACAACCCGGGGAAAATATAAAGAAGCCGAAAAACCAATCATAAGTAAAAACCTTTTAATAAAAGTGATAGCTTAAAGACAAACAGCCAGAGGCACTGTAAAACAAAAGATCTATCTAATACAACAAAAAAAGGACAACTGGTAACCTCTGTTGCTGACAAAATCAACTTAAACACAAAGAAGAACAGCCTCTCCAGTACAGGGAGTAAGTGAACAACTCCAGTCCACAATTACTGGCAAAGGGACCCATGGGCTGCCACAATTCGCACATCTTGGAGTCAGATGGCCGACTGGCAACCATTGTATGCCGCTCCAGGCTTTTAAACTTAGCCCCTGATGAGCAATCACAGTCAGGTGTTGCCAATCACCCAGCTGAGAGGAGGAGGTACCTGGAGAGCGCACACGCTGACACAGCTGAAATGCACATCTCAGGGGGCACTGTGGTTACTCTTATCCGTTAATATGGACGCCTAAATAAAATGACGGCATGGAGCAACAGGTAGTGATGGTGAGATGAAGCCTCATGAGGCATTGAACCACTTCAGCCAATTGGTTTGAGAAAGGGTTCATTTCTCGGAGCTTCATGTGCACACGAAACCACCTACTGGCCAAGTGTATAATCACAGGCAGCTGTATCTGAACCACATAATGTGATGCATTGAATTTTTGTGTCTGTTATGGCTGTTGGGAATGACTATGAATTACAAAAATGTATGACCAAATCATTTCTGTACATAAATTATCACATATGTGCATAATAAAATATTTTTTGAATGTATTCTGTGTGTAAATTTTCCCAAAATGGTAGTATCATATGATATGGCAGGTTGTGTAATAATGTTTTTCTGTCACTTTAGGAAAATGGCATGGGCTTAAGCAGGCAGAGGACAGTGGAAGTGCTTGTGGAACTAGGAAGAGGGGACTGAATATGCTTGTGTAACTTGGACAATGATGTACAGGACAGGGGACATTTTATTCATTTTTTATTCAGAAATAACAGTTTCTCAACAGTTTTTGGTTTTGTCGATGTCCACATGTCAGAAGTAAGGCTAACAGCAGCCACCTTTTCCACTTTAGCCTTAGCCTTCTCCTTAGCTGACTCATACTTGGCCTCTACCATGGCCTTCAGAGCCTAAAGGAAAAAATATATAGTGCTGAACTGTGAGACACAATAAAGTACTCATTTGTTTCATGCATGCACCCATACATACCTGCCTTGTAGGGAGGACATAATTAGGATCCAGTTTGGACACAAATGCCCTGAATCCAACATCATCCACAATACTGAAGGGCTGAGTGTCCTTCACTATCATGGAGACGAGGGCTTCATCCAGCTCTTGTTTTCTGGTGGCTGGTTAAAAGAGAATAAATACAGTGTCTGTTACCTGTCTTTATTTGCACAATAAACAAAAGTGAACAGGGAAAAATTGTGATGGTGCATTTGTAATATTGTAATGACTTACCTTGGCTGGGTGAAGCTCCAGTTTCCTCCTTATTCTCATGCAAGGCACGGTAATGCCTCAGCATGGATGAGGTGTTGTTATTGTACCCCAACTCCTTGGAGCACAATAAACACCTCACCTTTGAATAAAATAAGAAACTGAAAAATACAGTTCTTGATAAGCAAATCTAATGTGTCTGAAATAGAGTTAGATTTAGCTTACCTTATTAGGAGTTATCAAATCAAAGTGTTCCTACACAGGGGAAATCCTCCTCTTCCTAACTGGCTCCATCTTATCACCTATCCTTCTCTCCTCACTCTCCTAAATCTCCAAACTATCTCTCTCTCTCTAAACTCTCCAAACTATATAAACGCGATCCAAACTATCCAAACTCTCAACTGACCACAACTCTCCACCAACAACCCACATTTTGAATGGAGCCTGAGGGGTTTATATTGCTGTCAAACCTCCTGGCAAAATCTGAACCACTTCCCGAAGCAGTCACGTGGTGCAGCCGGGCAGCGAGGCTTCGGACGTCATCATTTTTGGCTCCTCCCCTAAATGAAGCAAGCCTCGACACGCGCTTCGAGGAAACGCCCCCTCCATTACTCGACACACGTTTCGAAGCGTCGGGACATCTCGTAACATCACTAGCAACAGGTAACGCACGGGCCTTGGGTGCCGATAACAAAATCTTTAATATTGATTGATAATTTAGCTTTCCAATATTTGCTTTCTCCAAATTTCCCAGAGACAGCTGATAATTTAATGGCCCACATGAATGTTTTTGACTAAAATGCACATGAATCTGCCACAAATTCCACTTAGGACTTGCACACTAGTGTGAGGATTCCTGCCTGATCCTAGTGTGTTTCCCTCTATTTTGTCCCCGATCACCTCTCCTCATCTGTGCTGTCATTTCCCTGTCTGTTTGTGATTGTTTGCCATGTGCTTGTGTTTTGTTTTGTGTTCCTCCACAGTACCCTCCTCCGAGCTCCGCCCCCTGACACGCCTCGCTCAGTCAGCACAGCTGTACCTCATCTCCATTGATCACCTCCAGCTGGATTAAATAACCTGGTCTTCAGTCAACTCGCCGTCAGTCCGTCCGTCCACCTACCCGACATCACGTCCCGTAAGTCTGTTCTGTCGCTGTTCTCGAGAAACTCCAGTTCTGACTCCGGTCTGTTTCCTGTTCCGTTTCCTGTTCCTGCCGTTCAGCGTCGAGCCTCGGGCATTCACCTGAATGAAGAAGATACCAGATCGTTCCACGGAGATCATCTGCTGCAATCTTGGCAATCCTGTGTCGAGCTTCGAGTGTCACACAGTCGACCCTGCCTTTCCGTTCAGGGTCGAGCCTCGGTTATCACCTGTACGAAGAAGCCTTCCAGTTTGTTCCTCGGAGATCAGCTGTCGAAGGTTTGGCCATCCTGTGTAGATCCTTGGGTGTCACACAGTTGATCCTGCCAATCGGCTGGCTGGTGGAGAACCTCGGGATTCCCACCAAGCCAGTAAGCCTGCTGTGGAGAAGCCTCGGGATTCCCCAGCGAAGCTCCGCCCACCCTGCTACGATCTGGCTCGGATCGGAGTAGCTCATAAATGCGCATTTGGACTTCAGAGACTGGTTGTGTTGGGGGTCACAGAAGTCCACATTGTGGATGAAGTTTCTCCTCTGTGCCAGAGAGGAGATCAGAGGAGGAGGAGTTTTCTTCCTCTCTATTTGACTCAGACTTTTGGTGTGTTTTCCTGTTTGCTCTCACTGCCTGGGAGAAATAAATACCTGGTTCCAAAGAGACTTTGCTGTGTGTCTGCATTTGGGTCCGTTTATCAACACGCCACATAACAACTAGGATGCTGGCTCATTAAAGAAACAAATTAAATCAGTGAGGTTCGTCCTATAAATTGCCTATAAGGTAACGTGAGGTTTGTAAATGAGGGGCACATAAACGATAATTAAATAAATATTTAATTTATTGACCCACAGTCCAATCATTTAGCTTCAAGGTGTTTATGGAACTTTGATTCACCATTTGCCTTGATTGGAACTTCAAAAATACAGAACAGCTGTTTTGGAAGAAACCGAATCACTGAGACTGCACCATATCACTCACTCATCTGATACTCATATTTTACCAGTGGTTTGATTTAATGATATCTTTGTACTTTTTTTTTTTTTTTTAGACTGTCCTGCTGCACTACAACAGGCTTGGACATTTGTTTAACCCTTTATAACCTTGGGGTCCCTGTACCAGGACCAGGTTATTAAAATGCCACCTGTCGCATTTCAAAGCTTATTGAACGGGGAATGTTCACCAAAGAGGCAGCCTAGTACCAGTTTCACAGTACACAAAATAATGCAGAATAACACCGCAAGGGTCAACTGACTCAACATCTGGAAAACATCTCATTACTTCACAGGATTCCATCCTTACACTATACATGCACTGTACTTTGGCAACATCATAAGATTAGATATGACTGGAATGGATGCAGTATTGCTTCACTTCTGTTTCATTAAAAATGTAGAGTTTGCATGTTCTTTACCATCAGTTTTTTACTGACTTCTTGTTATAAAACTGTTATTTATACTCTATTTTACAGTTTAATTGGTCTGAAGTAAAAAATGTCAGCTTTTCAGATGTCACTGGTGATGGAGACGAGGAGACTTATTGATTTTCAAAACTCTCCCACGTGTCTTTTATCCATGGAGCACTAAGTTTGCAGTTGTGGAGCTGTCACAGACTGAATTGTGTTTTTTTTTTCTCCGGTGGAAATTTTAGAAAATAGTAAAGGGTTTAAGGGATTAAATAATGACAACATATTTTGTCCTGACAGGCAACCTTGCGTAGTCTTGTTAACATTGACTGTCAAAGGTAAACGTTATGGGATGGGGGTTGGTTAAAGGGCATCACATCACATCAGGCTGTGGTCTGCATTTTGTGTTTGACCAAAAGTAGTGTTGTTTTCTTTAACTCACAAACCTCAATTAGTCATCTGGGGGCAGCAGAAACAAACCTTAGACACAATTTTAACATAATATTATCCCCTTATAATGTTGAAATTTATCACGTGTTAGTGAGCAACAGACCAACAGATATGGAGCACCATTATCATTCATTTGGACTCATGTTACTGTCCACCTGATAAATTCTGAAGGAAAAATCTGCCTAAATGCTGCACTATGTTCACTTGCTAATTGCAAACTTTGCCGAAATTCAAAGCATGAGCTGAGGGAATCTGCAGAGTTGGGTAATAGTACTCTGGTTTAAAGCTACATTAATCACCTTTCACTTGCATAAATCAAAGTTAGTTAAAGCTGCTATTATCAATATTTATATATATATCTGTATTAATAACCGACTAAATGAGTTATTTCATGTGCATGTGTTCAACGGAGCGAACGGTGCCACACATACAGAAGCCCACTGTTCAAAACTTTTGGCCAGTAAAACTAAATTGAAGAATGAGGTGGAAAACAATCAGATCCCTCCCTAATGGTGAAGCATGATGAATACGAATTTATAGTAATTAACATTTTTGCACCATACTACACACTTACAGAGGAGAGAAGAATAAATCCAACAGAGACCTGCTGGATTTAATTTGGAATTCCAGTTTATTCACCTGTTCTGCCAGTATACTGGGAGCAGATTGAAGAAAACCTCATCCACTGAGTCCACAGACATTTTTGATGTTATTGGTGAAGCAGGGACACCAAATGGTAGCTTGCAGTACTACAACTGCATCAGTCATCAGATCTTCACTTTGACATCGATGCAGTTGGGCTGATTTAAATTCTTGGTGGCTCAGGTCAGATAAATCAACCACAAACCAAACCTATCTGTCTTGACACAATCAACCAGCTTTGATCATTCTGATGAATTGTGTGCATGTGTATGTGTGTTAGACTGTTATCAGAAGTTTGATTCCTGCCCTGGCTGTCTCTGTTACCTACGGGCTGTAGGTAACAGAGACAGCCAGTTAACTGCTTTGGATTTTGAGCAGACAGTGTTGCTACGTAGATATCCAGACATCAGGGCAGAGGGTGTTCCCTTGACAGAAAAGGGAGCTAGATGGGGGACTATATCGCAGCATGGCACGGGGCCGGTTTCTAGCCGAGGATAAGGCGTCAGGCTGCAAATCGTTCTTCATTTGTGAAGGTGAAGGTCAAAAGCTAAATTTGTATAAACTCATGGAGAAAGATTTTATCAAAACGTGACTGACATGCACAAATTAAAACCGTTTGTGCTCACATTATCGCAGCCTTTTATTTAAAAAGACAAACACAAAGTCATGTTCATATACATTGTATCTTTTTAGAAACATATATTAATTCATTCATATAGTCAGCATACTAAACTCTTTTGGTGATTACTTTTGTTGAAGAATAACTTACATTACCTTTATGGAATTACATAATTGAATTACAAAATAAATAAATGGGAAATGGTTTGCACTTATATAGCACTTTATCACCTTAGCAGTCTCAAAGTGCTTTGCACTGTTTCCCATTCAACCACTAATGGAGCTGAGCTGCCATGCTTCAGGAATACATTCACACACCAATGGTAGGCCATCGGGAGCAACTTGGAGCTTAGCCTTGCCCATGGACATTTCGGAATATGGATACGAGGAGCAGGTGATTGAACCCCCAACCTTTCAATTAGTGGGCAATCCGCTCTACCATCTGAGCCGCAGCCCTGTACAACTGCTACAGTTACTGTGTAAAAATATGTAATTGAATTACAGTTACTATCCAAAAAGTTGGTGATACAAAGCACACCGAGGTGGTTGGCCATGTCATCAGAGAAGACAAAGACGTTTTTGAAAAGATTCATTCAGGAGCCAGGGTCAAAAACCTGAGAACAGTCCTGTAGATAGTTCTATCATCACTTAGCATGGGGTCAACGTGAATGTAGACCATAGACTGCATATAAAAATGAACATGGCTCTGAGCCCGATGCGGAAGTGCCTTAACCTGTAATTTCACCGGGTGCCGCTAGAGGTTGGCTCCAAAAAGCCTCCGGCTCCATAGACTGCCATTTAACTTCTTTCATAAATTCTCAGTCAATAATATTTCTCCACAAGTTTTCTGTATGTCATTCGCTAAATTCACTCTTCCAGATTATTGTTCTGGCACAGGTGCTAAACTGGCCTGCCTCCAGACCCATTTAAAGAATTTGGCACATCATGAAATAAAAAACAAGACAAAGGATACCCTGAACTGGGGAGCAGCTGAAATCCTTTATTAGGCAAGAAAGGGACATTTAACCCCTGAAACTCCAGCAACTGGTCTCCTCTGTCCTCAGACAGTCTTGTAAAATGAAGAGATGATGCAAAACAGTGGTAAAAAATGACCCTTTCCAAACTTTTTTGAGACATTTTGCTGGCATCAAATTAAAATAAGCACATATTTTTCATAAAACAATAATATTTTAAAAATGTTCCATTTTATATGTTGTCTTTTGTCTATTTGCAATTAATATATGGGTTTACAGGATTTGCAAATCATTGGATTCTGTTTTTATTTCAAATTTACACAGCGTCCCAACCTTTTTGGAAATGGGATTGTATTTAGTCTTTATCAAATTTCACAATTTTTGCTATGCTCATGCCATGTATGTTCCAGAAACGTAATATAAACTTTGATGCAAATCGACCACATGGTGGCACCTCAGCAAAGCTGTAAATATCCATGTTTGTTATTGCGCCAAAATGTATTTGTGTTTTTAATATATGTGTTTGAATAAAAAATGTTTCGTAAATATCAGAGGCCTTTAAACTTTTCAATTACTCAGGTGACCCAGGAGGGGGCACTATATTAAATACAAATGCATTTTGTAAAATAATTCATTAACCGTACACATTACTCTCTCTATACTATATATATATATATATATATGCAAGTGTTTGTTTTATTGAGCTACATTTGCTTATAAAGCCTGCGCCCACTTTCACTTGGGTTTTATCTGAAAAATTACAATATATGCTAAAACACCCTTTTTCAAAGTAGTCTGCGTTTTCTTTTTTTCTTCACTCAGAGTAACAAAATCAGTGTTCAAAAGATTCTCTGAAAAATGATAAGAGCATTTGCAGTGGTTAGCACTGTCGCTTCACCGTGACAGGTGTTCAATCCTGGGCCTGTTTGGGCCTTTCTGTGTGGAGTTTGCATGTTCTCCCTGCACCTGTGCCTATTCTCTCCGGCCATCCAAACACATGCTTGTCAGGTTAATTGGTGATTCTACAAATTGCCCTTAGGTGTGAATGAGAGCGTGAATTGTTTCTGTGTGTCTATATGTGTTGGCCCTGTGATGGACTGACGACCTGCCCAGGGTGTACCTCGCATTCGCCCAAATTGAGCTGGGATAGGCTCCAGCACCCCCTGTGACCCTGTTCAGCATAAAGCGGGTGTAGATAATGGATGGATTGAAGACTGTAGCCTCCCTAGACAATCCCCAATTTGCGTGAGATTTGAAACATCTTTCAAGTGGAGATGAAGTACATTTCTGAGTCAATAAACTATTTTTGGTGTGTATACACATCGAGGGAGTTCCCTAACGAGCTTTGGCTCCAGGTTTAGCTCACTGCGACAAGCATTGGGTTGCTACACAGATGACCTGAGTTCATATCTAGATTTTCCAAAGACAGAAGAATAAAATCTCAAAGTGTTCTTTCTAGATGCAGCCAATAATGTCACCGTGTAACAATCGACTGGTTAAAATCCTACTGGAAGATGCTCTTGACCTTTTTTTTTTTTTTTACTGTGTTTGGAGAAGTTGGAATTTAAAAAAAACAAAAACAGGTTGCTTCCCAAGGGGGTGGGGGTTAGTTTCAGGTCTTATTTACGTGAGGATGCTTGGCTTAGGTCAATGTGGCTTCTGGTCCAAGTTGCATGGGGGTGCTTGTTTTCAATTCAAGTTTATGTTTATAATTAAAAAAAAATTATTGAAAAGGTGTGTGACAACTGGAATTTATCCAAAGGCTGAATTAAAATGGAATGAGGTGTGAACTATATTTAAACATTTTGTATGTAAACTTTTTTATTGTTCTGTTTTGTAACCAGTGCGAAACATCAGATCCCCAGTGAGCCCTGAACTTCAGGACACAGCTGATTCTCTCAGCACAGTGACTTGCTAGATTTTTTTTTTAGGAATGTTTCACCACTCGTTGCACTGTGATTCACACTTCCAAGGACATAAAAAGACAGACTTTGTAGTCGCATATCCATCGTCTTACAACAAACAGACAAGCAAGAGATTTCACTATCTTTCCAATTCTGATGCAATGTCTTATTCATTACAAGTCTTCGTAAAGTTTATCATTTCTTTTAATTTCTTTGACCTTCAGGGAAAAGGACAGCAGATATCAACTGAAATTGGAATTATTATTAGGTTTTTTTTTTCACTTCTCGAGCTGTCCTGCATGTTGGTGTGCCGCCTTTCATGCCTTAAAACGGTAAAGCTCCCTATGGAAGAAGGCGTGCGCCATTAGAAATTCCCCAGTGTTTCCCTCATGCCTGGTGTTTGACTTTCTCTTGTTTTTCAGTCTTTCATCCTCCCTCTCTGGTACATGGTGTGTACCCTATTCTTCCAGCGTCATCTCTGTTTGTTCTGATAACGAGCATGAGGCGCACACGGCCTGCCCACAGAGAGAGCGACGGAGGCACAGAGAGTGGAATAGAGAGAGAGAGAGCACTCTGTTTTCATAGGAGACTCCTTGTGTTCCACTTTTACCATAATGGCCTATTTGTGTACGGCAATCACGCTCCAACACCTCGCCTCTGATGCCTGGTTTATTTTAAACAATGCAGCGTATGCTTCCCCAGATGAAATTATGTGTGTACGTGTGCATTTGTTTTCATGTGTGTGTATGCGTGCCTGCGTGTGTGTGTGTGTGTGTGTGTGTGTGTGTGTGTGTGTGTGTGTGTGTGTGTGTGTGTGTGTGTGTGTGTGTGTGTGTGTGTGTGTGTGTGTGTGTGTGTGTGTGTGTGTGTTTTTCCAACTATGTGGGAGGTTGACTACCGCACCTCTCATCTGTCGGCTCAGCAGGGTTGCTATGGGAACAACAGAGGGCCGACAGAAGTAATGGAGAGGCTTTGAATTGTTGCGAGGTGACCTTGAATAAGCCACAGCAGCCTTGTTTGCAGGTGAGACGCAGGAGATGCAAAACTGTTGATCATTCCAATTATTTAAAAAAGTTACTGCTCTGAGCCATCCATCCCACAATGCACTGCAGCAAATATGCCTCAAGCTTGTCAGCTCACCCAGTTTAGATCTTTGAACTGCTTTAAAACAAAAAATTAATGCTTTCCAAAAATTCTAAATCTGTCTTCCATCTCAATCCAAGAAACTATTTTACACATAGGAGCACGGCAGATAACCAGAGTGCTGCATTAACACTCAGCTTTTAATTAGAGGCTGATGAAATGGCATGGAAGCCAGGTGGAGGTTCTTTCTGGGAAATTAGTGTCATTAACTGATCAAGTAAAGTAGCCAAAATGCATGGCGGCAGCAGCTGTGCTCCCAAATGAAGAGAAACTGCTAATAGTGGTGTGTGTGTGTGTGTGTGTGTGTGTGTGTGTGTGTGTGTGTGTGTGTGTGTGTGTGTGTGTGTGTGTGTGTGTGTGTGTGTGTGTGTGTGTGTGTGTGTGTGTGTGTGTGTGTGTGTGTGTCTGTGTGTTCACATGGGAGAGTGTGTGTTAAACAGCGTGTATGTGTATTCAGGTCTGTGTTCATGTGTGTGTGCTGACAGGGGAAATGAGGAATTTAGGTCAGAGGAGGTGCAGACCTACTTTGAGAGATTCCCGTTTGTTAACGTTAGGCAACCACCATTTAACACTGATGACTCCTCATCATCATCTTGCTAAGCTTAACCTCTATGACCTTGAGACTGTGACTATGTGTGTGTGTGTGTGTGTGTGTGTGTGTGTGTGTGTGTGTGTTTGTGTGCATGTGTGTGTGTATGAATGATCTCGCTACTGCCACACCAATCAACCACAGCATTGTTATTGATTACACTACACTCTGCTTACCTTTCCTCTTGTATATTTCTTGTTTTACTAATTAGTCTGACCCCAAACACATTTTCAATGGAAATGGGTGGGGCGGAAATCACTCTGGAGCAGGATGGTCAGGAGAAATCTGAGTGAAAGAGAGGGGCGAGGAAAGGAGAAGGTGAATGAATGAGGAGCTGAGGGAAGGAGGCGTGAAATCCCATGATGGGTTTTGCTCAGCATCCTGAGGATTACAGCAGCATCCACATCCAGCAGTGCAGTGGAAGGCAGTGTTCGTGATGTACACACCAGCGGTTTTCAAAATGTAATATCCAGCACTGGAAAGAAAAGAAAAGCCTACTTTTATAAGATGATTATGGTATAAATGTAAACAAAGGTTATGGAGGTTTTATTTCACAGAAGGAATAAAAGAAAGCATGCAGGAGGGAAAATGGTACAAAACTGATAGAAAGAGGGTACTCAGTATAGATTTAGGAATACTGAGGAAACCTGGTTCTTTTTACCAATACATTTGGTACAGAAGCTATTTTGGGGAGCCCTGGTTCTGGAAGTAAAAATATAAAAATGTTTATCTCCCTCAACAAATGTTAGGTGACTCAGTGGGAGCTGTTATATGGCTGCATCAACAATTCTCCCAGTTCAATAATCAGTCCAAATAATAAACAGTTGTGTTGAAAAAGATCTGGTTCTTTGCTACAAGTTACAAGATACAAGTTAACTGAAACTCCCAAGGTGCAGGAAACATCCAATCACTGGACTTCAAATTCTGTCACATGAATGGCTTAAATCAGTTCACTTTTTTGAAGTTTGTGTCAGGTTTGGTAGAATGGAGGAACCAAACAATTCAATAATTCCCATGTAAATAAACTCCCTTTTAACAGAAAGGAACCGCCGACAGAAACAGGCTCAGAGGTGGGCAGCCATCTGCCTCTAAGAGGGGAAAGCAGAGAGAGAAAATGACAGCATAGAGATCCAAAACATGAGCTGCTGGTGGGGCCAACAATCACAGAGCAGAGACATGCAGCTCCATGGCCGGAGACATCTGCAAAAGAAATAGAAACTACACGAGCAGCAACAAAACAATAAGCAAAAAATTATGGGAAAGAAAAAGCATGAAGTTAATGAGATGTCATCATCAAAAAGGAAAGTTTTGAGTCTAATCTTAAAGCTAGAGAGGGTTTCTGCCCCTCAAACACAAACTGGGAGCTGGTTCCACAGGAGAGGAGCCTGAAAACTGAAGGCTCTGCCTCCCATTCTACTTCTGTAAACTCTAGGAACCACAAGCAGACCAGCGTACTGAGAGGGAAGAGCTCTGTCGGGATGATATGGTTCTATAAGATCTCTGATATAAGATGGAGCCTGGTCATGAAGCACTTTGTAAGTCAGCAGGAGAATTTTAAATTATATTCTTGATTTAACAGGAAGCCAATGAAGAGAAGCTAAAACAGGGGAAATATGATCTCTCTGGCTAAATCCCATCAGTGCTCTTGCTGCGGCTCTTGTTTTCTCTGTTTGTATTTCAACTTCAACTCCTGGGGGAAATATGTTGCTGTTTAGCTGCTAAATTGTCCATTATGGTCCCTAGTCATTTACTGAATTCATCTATTGTTTTATACTGGTCAGGTAGTGTACAATAGATAAACCTATTGTGCCTTTTTTTTTTTTTGCTGAAACAGCAGCCTGCTGTGGCTGAAAATATCGGAATAAGAGAAGTGAGACTGAACCAAAACAAATAAAATGCAGACCGCAAAAAACAAATTAATGACTTTGAACAATGCAAAAATGCTTAAAAAAAAAAGGACAACTGCACAGCAATCCTGTGTTGCAGCCCAATCCATTTTTCTATTGTTAAGATGAAAATATTATTAATGTAGCTTTAACGTATCTATATTTTTACAATGAAAATGTATCAAAATTTAGGTAGTAGGTGTGGATGGATCGATCTCTAACAATACAACTTGTTCTGTGGTTGGATTCTAGCATCAATAGGACTAAAATAGCCTATTAATAATGCATTTACCTAAACCATGGCATATTTCTCTCTCTGGCATGATAAATCATTAGCTGCTTTTAACAATCAAAAGCACGTTGGTGATCCTGGCCTTGTGAAAGTTGATATTTATTTACAACCAAATTGTGTGTTATTACCCATTTACTCTATGAAGCTTCATAGTGAATTTCAGGGCATCATTTAACCTTCTGGCCAACAACTTTACTTCTTAAGTGTGTTCTCCCTACTTATTATGTCACTTTTGGCAGATAAAGTTAGAGATTAGCTGGCGAACACAGTGGAGCATTTAGGAGTTAAAAAGACTGATATTTCCCTCCGGAGTTTGTAATAAGCTAAATGGGAGGGAATATTGCACTTAAATTCATCAGGTGGGCACAAAGGGGCAGCAGAAACAAAATTTTTAATTCATATTGTAAATTTGCTGGTTAATTTACAAATCCAGCAGACACTAAGCAATATTGTCATTCATTCAGTTGTGGCAGCTTAAAATCTGCAGTATGGAACTTTTGCCACCCTGTCTAAATAACAAAATCATTGTGGACATGAGTTTGCGTCATGGTTGGTGTTAGATTGGATCCACGGGAGGGATGCTCTGCCTGTGATTTGTTTTTACATTATTGGAGGGTTTGGTTGGGCATAGGGTTAGTGACCAGTTGACTGCAATGAAACAACCAACCAACAGTGTACACTTTACTACCAATCACAGCAGCATAGAGTTTCAATTATGCATCCCTCCAGCAGATCCAATTTAGCACCAACCTTATGGCACAGGCTCCATTATAGCCACAGGTGTGGCTGTAAAATGGTGGATAAATTGATTTGAGCATTGCAACTGCCGCAACATAATTGTTTCACCATTCAGTGCATTAACATTTTGAAAGGTTTTATCCCCATTTAACTTAGCATTGCGCTAAACTGGAAGTTAGCCAGTTTGACTGGTGAAAGTCTACCCATGGAGCATGCTCTGTATTCATTTTACCAGGTGTTGCGTACATACTTTGAAGTACCCTTCTCCAAGTGCCAGAACCACATGTCCTCCCCAGTTATCTCATTTGACCCTAGGATGGAGCCCTTTCCACTCAACCCCCACATCTTGATGGAAGATGTGAACTTTTGTTAAACTGCTTTGGCCCCTACCCTTTTACCTCATAAAAACCCAAACCTTCTGTCACAAGTGACGATGTCCAATATCCAATATTTTATTCCATGAATAAAACATGTCAATTGGAGACAACATCCTGCCATCCATGAACCCATTCGGAGACCACAAGATCCCCTTTGGTTGCAATACACACATTCCAAAGGTGAGACACTCCAGACCAAGATGGTCCCACACTCTTGACCATTTCAAGAACGATGTCCCCCTCCGGTGGTCATAGGTCACCCAAAAACTCACAAACAATACGATGAAAAGATGGACTTTGTGAGTTCTAATTATAGCCATTGCTATAATGTATTCTATGATATTATTTTGCTAACAGTGTGATATTGGTAGAAAGTGTTCTGTATCACAAACTATGTCCTTATGTTAAAAATGTGGACACTTTATACTCCTCTATGTCTCTCACCTCTCTTTCTCACTCTTTTCCACCCTCTTTCATCTCTCTGTCTGATTAATTAGGTATAATGACCTTATTGTTTAAAATGTGATCTGTGTTATGATGATCTATTTCATCTTACATTCTGTTCATGGTGGAGTGAAATAAGGGACTTCTTTTATATATAGTTCGAATCAAATCATGCCAAATGGGGGCCCTCATGACACCTCCTCTTAACCTGAGACTGCGGGTATCGATAGGTGTGAAAATCGACACCCGATCTGGCACATCCCTGAGTGTTAATGCAGTGTTTCCTGATGATATCTCCTAATGGAAGCATGTACAAAGTAAAAAGTATTGGGCCTAAAACTGAGCCTTGTGGAACTCCATAACTAACTCTTGTTTGTCTGGAAGACTCAATGTTTACATGAACAAACTGAAATATAGCTGATAAGTAGGATTTGAACCAGTCTAATGCAGTTCCTTTAATCCTCGTAACATCAAAAGCAGCACTGAGGTCCAGAAGAACGAGTACAGAGATGAGTCCATTATCTGAGGCAATTAGAAGATCTTTAGTAACTTTCATCAGTAGTATTTCTGTGCGATGATGTACTGTAAAGCCTGATTGAAAATGTTCAAACTGACCATTCCTTTAAAAATGATCGCAAAGTTGATTTGCAACAACTTTTTCAAGGATTTTAGAAATAAAAGTTAGGTTGGAAATGGGTCTGTAGTTTCCTAAAACAGCTGGATCAAGAGTAGGCTTTTTAAATAAAGGTTTAATTACAGCCACTTTAAAAGCCTGCGGTACATAGCCGGTTGGAATAGATAGGTTGATCTGATCTAATATGGAAGTACTATTAAAGGGAAGACTTCCTTGAGGAGTTTAGTTGGGATGGAATCCAGGAGACAGATAGATGATCCAGATGAGGATATAATTGTAGTTAGCTCCGACAGCTAAACAGGAGAGAAATGTTCAAAGTATAAATCTGGTCCCACGGTTGCTTTCGGGGCTGTTGTGCTTAACAACACAGCAGTAACAGTGGCAGGAAGGGTCTGCCTGATTCTCTCCCTAATAGTGAGAATTTTATTGGTGAAGAAGTTAATGAAGTCATTACTGCTGAGATCTGCAGGAATAGACAGCTCAACAGAGCTGTGACTCTTTGTCAGCCTGGCTACAGTGCTGAAAAGAAACCTGGGGCTGTTCTTGTTTTCCTCTATTAATGAAGAATAATATGTCGTCCTGGCCTTACAGGAGCTTTCTTATATGATATTAGACTATCCTTCCAGGCTAAGTGAAATTCTTCTAAATTAGTGGGACGCCACTTCCTTTCCAGCTTTCTAGTCGCCTGCTTAGCAGAGCGTAATTGTGAGTTCTACCATGGAGACAGCCTCCTTTGGTTCATTACTCTCTTCTTCAGAGGGGCGACATCATCTAGAGTTGTGCGCAGAGATGCTGCAGTGTTTTCTACCAGATGATCCACTTGTGTGGGACTAAAGTCAACGTAGCTGCCTTCCACTGCTTTAGCACATGGCATAGAAGAGGATAAACATGTAACTGCTTCCTTAAACTTGGACACAGCATTATCTGACAAGCATCTACTGTAATGGCATTTATTATTGTAACTTCAAATGTTCATAAAAAGTGGTCCGACAGAACAGGGTTTTGAGGAAATACAATTTAATTTTCAGTTTCCATGAAATACGACGGATCATGGTGGTAACTTTCTGAGTATATCAAAGGATGAGAATTCCGATACGAGAATTCATGTTTTAGATTATGATTGACTGATTTTACATTGATTTGAATTGATAATTTGTCCAATATTGGACTGGTGCCCCTTCTAATAACGAGAGCGAGATTTAATCCCTCACGAATTAAATTGACATCACGCTACACAGGCATCTTGAGAATGTCTCACCAGACACCAGATTTAAAAACTCTGTATATTGTGAAATACTGAGCGATTTAGCTAGTATCATTGTGTGAAGTCCCCTGTCAATGGGTTAAATGTAACAGATGTTCATTTCAAAGTCCCACACTAAAGGTTTTAAGTTTTTGAACCTATGGTTTGAATTATGTGTATATGTTTCTATAGATATGAAAAAAAGCCTCATAAAATATCGGAACTCTCCACATAAAATAGCTGAAATAAGTGTCAGCCCCTAAGCTGCTGTGTACATGAGGACATGGGATCCCAGCCTGCTGCTGAGTCTGTAAAGCCCCACAGGGGAGGCCAGCGCAATCTCAACTGTCAAATTACTGTCTTAAATGAGATATGAACAAAAGCTGTTTGACTCAAATTTGAAGGTCATAACTGAGCAATTTATTCGTTGTTTCATCTCTGCTTGGGCCAGAACAATTACTCCTGTATATTCTAATCTTGCCATGCATCCATGTACACTTCTGGCAAACTTCAAAGGGATTCTTCAACCTCCCCAACCCCTAACCCCCATAACAAATTACCATACAAAAGTCTCCCAGCACACGATGCCACACTACACTGAATTTCTTCACAGACAGAGCTCTGCTGGATGATTGAAGTTGAGCTCTCCTGAATTTCTTCAGCTGCTTCCATGATCAAAGTAGATTGAGGCAGGCAATTAGCATGATGGCCCCAGAAGTGTAGCTCTGCCTGGGGCTCATTCTGGTCTTTGTATGGAGAAATATTTCTCTGCCTTGCAGCCTCTTCTCTGTAGAATATGTATTGTCTTGTGTCGCTCACACAGGGCATGGCTTCATCTACTAACATTTCCTATTAGCAGTGCTGAGATCAGTTTATTAATATTTTAATACATAAAAATGGAACTAGTCTCAGAAAAGTCAAATTAAGCAGTACCGCTAAGAGCCACTAAGGGGTGGCTCCAATATAAATCCATGCTAAAAGTGTGAAATTTTGGCTCCAAAATAAGATGTAATTGGCCGAAATGCAAGATTCAAGGCTTCAAAACAGCAGTTCACAAACCAGTAGGTGACGTCAGGGTGGGATGCTGCTTGGTTAAAAGTCATTTGACACTAACCTTTGACATTTGACCACATTAGTGGTATAACCTTGTATCACCAGCAGGGTGTGCTGAAGCACCACTGCGTCACAAATCAATCAGGTGTGATGTTGTTGCCAGTTTAGCAACTGTGCCAACCTGAAAATCACTGGTTCCATTTAAAATAATAAGAGGCTGAGTGCGAGAGTCAGTTCATGGTGTGGATGAGCGAGACAGTATAGACTAGAGGATTGACCAATCACAGGAGGTCAGTAAAACAAAAATAGTACCAATATATTACGAATGAAAGTGGGAGCCGCCTCCCATCGACAATCTGAAACAACCAGTAAGAGAGCAGCCTCAGCTCTTCTGCTTACCAAATATTGAAGGACCTCCTATACATACAAGTATATGTATTAATACAAAAATTAACCAAATACAATCTGGCATTTAAATAATGCAGACATAGGTTTTAGGTGCACAGGACTAAAACATATGTTTCCCTAATTATTGTGCTATATGACTGATTTATGCCTAATATGCTTTAGCCTTTTTTTCTCTCAGGATAATTGCAAGTGGACTGGCATTATCAGGCCTCTACTGGTCCTTTGGCAATGTTTAGTGCCAATTTAGAGTCAGAAAGTGTGTGGTTGTTGGATTGGACATGCGTGGACCATGTCTGCACTTCATGTAACCCCTTACTGACTTGCAATTGATGTTTGCCATTTTATTTTACTGTGATGACACTTTTTCAGTAAACTTTGCCAAATGGAAGCTGCCATTTAATGATACAATGTAATATTGAAAAAACAGAAACATTGGCTTTGGAAAGACAAATAATTGATGTACATGATCAAGAATTTCCGTTAATCATCCAGTCTCACCTTTAATATCTGATTTTAATCATAGTTTCCATGTTAACTGGTGATTGTGCCTATCGTGTGTGTGGAAAGACCTGAACAACTTCCTCTTTGTGTGGGAAAGTGCTTTCAATCCTATAAATATCTGCTTGTGTGCACTGTGTACACTGTGGCCACGAGTTGGTCTAAATGTATTATTTACACAATTCTAAATGATCAGGCTAAACTGAGTCTGTATAAAAATACACTGTTCCAAAGACACATTCCTGCTTGATAAAATGGATTCTGTGCTGAACTGTACATCTCATCTTTTAACATGTACATTTAACAATAGGGAATCTGCTATAAAACACTTTTTAAAATATATTTATTTGCTCATGTTTTGCAGTCTTAAATACAGTGGGTACGGAAAGTATTCAGACCCCTTTAAATTTTCCACTCTTTGTTTCATTGAAGCCATTTGCTAAAATCAAAAAAGTTCATTTTATTTCTCATTAATGTACACTCAGCACCCCATCTTGACAGAAAAAAACAGAAATGTAGAAATTTATTAAAGAAGAAAAACTGAAATATCACATGGTCATGAGTATTCAGACCCTTTGCTCAGTATTGAGTAGAAGCACCCTTTTGAGCTAGTACAGCCATGAGTCTTCTTGGGAATGATGCAACAAGCTTTTCACACCTGGATTTGGGGATCCTCTCCAGTTCCGTCAGGTTGGATGGTGAACGTTGGTGGACAGCCATTTTCAGGTCTCTCCAGAGATGCTCAATTGGGTTTAGGTCAGGGCTCTGGCTGGGCCAGTCAAGAATGGTCACAGAGTTGTTCCGAAGCCACTCCTTTGTTATTTTAGCTGTGTGCTTAGGGTCAATGTCTTGTTGGAAGGTGAACCTTCGGCCCAGTCTGAGGTCCAGAGCACTCTGGAAGAGGTTTTCTTCCAGGATATCTCTGTACTTGGCTGCATTCATCTTTCCTTCAATTGCAACCAGTCGTCCTGTCCCTGCAGCTGAAAAACACCCCCATAGCATGATGCTGCCACCACCATGTTTCACTGTTGGGATTGTATTGGGCAGGTGATGAGCAGTGCCTGGTTTTCTCCACACATACCGCTTAGAATTAACGCCAAAAAGTTCAATCTTGGTCTCATCAGACCAGAGAATCTTATTTCTCATAGTCTGGGAGTCCTTCATGTGTTTTTTGGCAAACTCTATGCGGGCTTTCATATGTCTTGCACTGAGGAGAGGCTTCCGTCGGGCCACTCTGCCGTAAAGCCCCGACTGGTGGAGGGCTGCATTGATAGTTGACTTTGTGGAACTTTCTCCCATCTCCCTACTGCATCTCTGGAGCTCAGCCACAGTGATCTTTGGGTTCTTCTTTACCTCTCTCACCAAGGCTCTTCTCCCACGATTGCTCAGTTTGGCTGGACGGCCAGGTCTAGGAAGAGTTCTGGTCGTCCCAAACTTCTTCCATTTAAGGATTATGGAGGCCACTGTGCTCTTAGGAACCTTGAGTGCTGCAGAAATTATTTTGTAACCATGGCCAGATCTGTGCCTTGCCACAATTCTGTCTCTGAGCTCCTTGGACAGTTCCTTCAACCTCATGATTCTCATTTGCTCTGACATGCACTGTGAGCTGTAAGGTCTTATATAGACAGGTGTGTGCCTTTCCTAATCAAGTCCAATCAGTTTAATTAAACACAGCTGGACTCCAATGAAGGAGTAGAACTATCTCAAGGAGGATCAGAAGAAATGGACAGTATGTGAGTTAAATATGAGTGTCACAGCAAAGGGTCTGAATACTCATAACCATGTGATATTTCAGTTTTTCTTTTTTTAATAAATTTGCACAAATTTCTACATTTCTGTTTTTTTCTGTCAAGATGGGGTGCTGAGTGTACATTAATGAGAAATAAAATGAACTTTTTTGATTTTAGCAAATGGCTGCAATGAAACAAAGAGTGAAAAATTTAAAGGGGTCTGAATACTTTCCGTACCCACTGTAAACAAGTTAGCTCCCAATTTACTGCAACTGTTGACCTAGTATGAAACAAACCCTGTAGTGACAGTTCCTGGTAAACCTCATACATGTGCCAAGTACTCTGCACATTTTTCCAAGTAAAAACTGCTGGCAGTAGACAGTTTGAGCCTCAGTTGAATTATAGATGGAGCTGAGGATTCCTTTTGGCCAACCAGTGTTCTGCTCTGATGGAAACATCAGTAAAAGGGAGTGACATGTCGACAAGCCAATTATGTGACTGGCCAGCTGTCATCAGCAACAATATATCCACAGTCATCTCGGTCTCACAGTCTGAGGCTTCAGAGAGCCTGAATATAATAGTGACAGGAGACCACACGAATGCAAGGTATTTGGAAAATAATAATGTAGTTTAAAGAGCATATTCAATGAGCTGCAAAGTGCAGCTGTGCATTGAGAGATCAGTGCCCCAACTGTGTGTGTGTGTATATATGTGTGTCCGGAACTATGTGAAAGAAAATGATGGTGCTGTAATCAGGCTAGGTCCCTGGAGGGTGTACAGCAGTGCTGACAGCAAATTGGTACCCATCTTCAGTGCTGGATTTCTAGGCCACAGTCCTTCTGCCTGGCTTTTAAAAAATAGCAAGAGGGCCAGAGGATTTGAATGCACAGATGGCAAAAAAAACAAAACAAAAACTGAGAAGAGAAAATAAAGGGGCTTGATATTCTAGAGGCACTGACAGTAACAGAAAAGCTAGACTTTCTACCAGCTTAAATCACATGGCCAAATTGACTGCAATTGAATAGATTGTTGAGTGAGGAATGGGGATGATTGTACTCAGACAGTAGTACCTACAGAAAAAAGGTCACAAGTGTTACATCTTTAAACTATGTAACCGTATGACCTTTAAGCTAACTGTTAAAATGCATGGGTAATTTTTCCAACACTGTTACATTTTAGCACTTCTATGAGGCAGATTAAACAGTATATCAACAAATTGTATTGCTTGTAACGTTTCAGAGCGTAGTAACAGTAACAAACACACCAAAAATGTGTTTGTCGTCTATAAAATTACTAATTAACTTTTTAAAAATAAATTTTCCTGACATCACTCAATATTCTCAAAGGGCAAACGAAGCTGGCAACCAGTCTGGCATTTTGGCCTTCGCCACCTTGATGTTTCTGAACCAGAAACAATCATATTTTGACAAACTAGGGAGGAGCAAGCAATTGATCAGACTTGATCTGACTGACAACCTGAATACACTATGCCTTCCAACTTATATGGGTAACCAGACTGTACCCCAGGCATGTCAGTCAAACCAGACATGCCCCCCACACATACCACTCTTTGAGGCCTAATATTTAATTAATTATTGAATTATTTTCAGAGATCCTTAAGAGATCATTAGGAGTGAATTTAGCAAATGACACCATTATGACTTGTGGAAAAAATTATTGATCTGTATTAACTCTGGTTGCAAAATATGTCACCAGTGCAAGATACAGTAACATTGGTAGAGTAGGCAATTTGAAGGTTTCCTTAAAAGTGCAATACCACAGAGGGCCACTAGAAGCTTTCTCCAAAAAGGCTTTGGCCCCAATATCTTGGTGGCTGTAAAAAAAAAAGCATTATCTGTTCTGCTGGTTGGGGTGGTTGGATTGGATTGTTTTTTTTTATATTGATTTTATTCCAAATGAGCGATTTGATTTGAAGGTACAGGAGAAAGTTTCCCCCTCTGTCCCCATGATTCTGGATCATGTCTTTATATGATATCAGTGAGTTATTTTGAAATAGATGGTGGATGTGTGATCTCTTTTTGTTCCCAAGTGCTAAAGTGAAGGGGAGTTTTGTTCAACTGAAAATCTGTTGTACCAGAGAGAAGTGTACATGCAGGGAGTTAGTTGTGACTTGTAAAGTTAGATTGTTTTCCACCAGGCTGACATAAATGAGAAAATGAGTGGGTTCTTATAGCAACTGTGAGGTTTGATGTTAAAGCCAATAAAAGCTAAGTCCGAGATGTATATGTTTTTGCATTCTGCTGGTTCTAATTTTATCCAATAATTGTGAGCCTGGTTAGAGTGAATCCATTTGACAATATATTGTAGTTGATTCCCTGGATAGTAATAAAAGTGGCTGAAATCACTTTAAAAGATGTAAACCCCTTATTTAAATTGAGCGATTTGCACCTGATATCAATGATGCAATTACTCTTAATAAATCACCCGCAAAACGGGTGGAATATAGATGTGCAAACTTTTGGAATGAACACGCAATTTAGTACCCTTTATTTTAGATCCAAGCAAATTAGAAAAATATGAAAAAGTTAAACACATAATTCAAAGTGACTGCAGCAAAGCCACAGCTGCCAAATGCACAATGGTTGTGCAAAAAAATAATCACAGACTGCGTGAATGAGTAACCCATATTGAAAGGCAATATCACCTAACATAGCGCAGGTGAATATCTGACTCTAATTACGTGTATATTTGATGAAATTTATTTATTTTACATGTGTAACGTTGTGTTGTTTTAAATCACCACAGACCAGGAATCCCAATTGAGTTGATCTTTATTCTGGCGAAGGACAGAACACAGTCAATGGTACTCTGGAACACGTATCCTCACAAACTCATCACACTAGAAATATAAACACACTCGTGCCACTACACAGTTCAGTAGTTAGCTAACTTGGTTAACAACGTAGCTTTCATGTCGTTGCTCATAGAACACACACGACGAGGATACGAAACTACAGTTACAGAAGTCCTTGTTCATGTTCAAATTCTTGTAGGTACATATGCATTAACATTGTAAATAAAATACGAACAAAATTGAACAAACTGTGTTATAAACGTGACGTACCGCATTCATATAGAGGTTGAACTGGAAAGAGCGCACGGAGCATCCTTCCCTTAAGGCAGCAACTAATGACTTAAGTGACAGAAAACGATTTCAGAATACACATGCACCACTAGCCAAAAGTTTTGAGAATGACACAAATATTGATTTTCACAAAGTCTGCTGCCTCAGTTTTTAGGATGGCAATTTGCATATAGTCCAGAATGTTATAATGATTGATCAGATGAATTGCAATTAATTGCAAAGTCCCTCTTTGCCATGAAAATGAACTTAATCCCCCCCAAAAACATTTCCACTGCATTTCAGCCCTGCCACAAAAGGACCAGCTGAGCAAGTTAACACAGGTGAGAGTGTTGAGGAGGACAAGGCTGGAGATCACTCTGTCATGCTGATTGAGTTAGAATAACTGAAGCTTTAAAAGGAGGGTGGTACTTGAAATCATTGTTCTTCCTCTGTTAACCATGGTTACCTGCAAGGAAACACGTGCAGTCATCATTGCTTTGCAAAAAAAAAGGGCTTCACAGGCAAGGATATTGCTGCTAGTAAGATTGCACCTAAATCAACCATTTATCGGATCATCAAGAACTTCAAGGAGAGAGGTTCAATTATTGTGAAGAAGGCTTCAGGGCGCCCAAGAAAGCGCCAGGACCATCTCCTAAAGTTGATTCAGCTGCGGGATCGGGGCACCACCAGTGCAGCTTGCTCAGGAACGGCAGCAGGCAGGTGTGAATGCGTCTGCACGCACAGTGAGGCAAAGACATTTGGAGGAAGGCCTGGTGTCAGGAAGGGCAGCAAAGAAGCCACTTATCTCCAGGAAAAACATCAGGGACAGACTGATATTGTGCAAAAGGTACAGGGATTGGACTGCTGAGGACTGGGGTAAAGTCATTTTCTCTGATGAATCCCCTTTCCGATGTTTGGGGCATCCGGAAAAAAGCTTGTCTGGAGAAGAAAAGGTGAGCGCTACCATCAGTCCTGTGTCATGCCAATAGTAAAGCATCCTGAGACCATTCATGTGTGGGGTTGCTTCTCAGCCAAGGGAGTGGGCTCACTCACAATTTTGCCAAAGAACACAGCCATGAATAAAGAATGGTACCAAAACATCCTCCCAGAGCAACTTCTCCCAACCATCCAAGAACAGTTTGGTGACGAACAATGCCTTTTCCAGCATGATGGAGCACCTTGCCATAAGGCAAAAGTGATAACTAAGTGGCTTGGGAAACAAAACACTGAAATTTTGGGTCCATGGCCAGGAAACTCCCCAGACCTTAATCCCATTGAGAATTTGTGGTCAATCCTCAAGAGGCGGGTGGACAAACAAAAACCCACAAATTCTGACAAACTCCAAGCATTGATTTTGCAAGAATGGGCTGCCATCAGTCAGGATGTGGCCCAGAAGTTAATTGACAGCATGCCAGGGTGAATTGCAGAGGTTTTGGAAAATAAGGGTCAACACTGCAAATATTAACTCTTTGCATAAACTTAATGCAATTGTCAATAAAAGCCTTTGACATTTATGAAATGCTTGTAATTATACTTCAATATACCATAGTACCATCAGACAAAAAGATCTAAAAACACTGAAGCAGCAAACTTTGTGAAAACCAATACTTGTGTCATTCTCAAAACTTTTGGCCAAGGCTGTATATACACCTCTTAATACAGTAACAAGTGGAAGCATTATTGACCATGTTACAGCTTCCCCTTCTGAATTCCACTTGCCCTCACAAAATAAAATGGGAGACCTGCTAAACCTTGCAATTACTGTAAATGTCCCCAAACATTCCTGTCTTTAAGACCATTCAACACCAGAAAGGGGGAATATAACATAATCCCCTGGCAAACATGCTGATTAAAGATTGGCCCAAATAAATTAGGCCAGCCAGTAGGCCAACTAATATTCACTCTGAAACATAAAATCAACGAGTCGCACCAATACATCCACTGGCCTGAACTCATCACCCAAGAGTATCCGTGTCTGCATTGTTTTGATGAGTCTCTTAACAGGTTTTGCATAACGCCCAAGCCCTTGTCCTGGTACGTCCATCAGTCTCCAGAACCTGCCAGTCAGGAACAAGTTTCGCAGAGTCAGTGATGGCAGAGTTCTAATCGGGCTGTACGGGGTCACAGGTCACAGTCAGGTGGTGGACAGGACCTGAATCACAGTGTGTCTTGTCAGAGTCCATGGTTGCAAAGTCGTTGTTCACGGTTTCCTCCACAGTAGCATCAGTCGTCATGTCAGAATAGACTGTCGACCCATGATCCTCAATTGACCTGCACCCTTCCATGTGGTCTGGTCTCTACTCATCTGACACGTCACTCAACTCGGACACCCACACACTTGGTCTGGTCTCTACTCATCTGACACGTCACTCAACTCGGACACCCACACACTTGGTCTCTCCTCCGACTAGCACCACATCCACTGGTTTGAGTGCGTCGCTTGATAACACTCCGGCCTCCTGCAGGCGTGATACCTCGGCTTTGCTCAGTGTGCAGGCCATGGACCCACTGTCGACCATTGCTCTGATCTTCATCACGTCATTTACAACAACACATGTAGAATAGATTGTCATTAGAAGTCACTATCTGAATGTTCTGATAGATTTTCAGATTTTAGATTGCCGTGGCCGGGGCCCAGGATTACTCACTGTCTGTAGTGGGCGCTGCTCCAGCACATGCTCCAGCACATGCTCCAGAAAAGAAACGGGCCAAGGATTCAGATGAACTCGGCGGGGTGTTGGCGATAAAGCAGTCGCACGTTCAATGGCCGACTCTGGTTTAACTGCTGGCGAAGGCGGAGAGGACACCTCCTGCCTTGGAGTGGAGAATGTCACGGGTGGGCGTGAGAGACGTTTGGCTTTGCTCTCCCTCCGATGCTCCTCCAACCTCTCATAGTCAAATGGGTCCTCACCAGTTAGTGGCACAGTCGCAGAGGAATCTGCTAACGGCATGTCAGAGTACACTGTCAGTACTCCAATCAATGTATGAGTCACTGCGTAAGCCAGCGGTTCTCAAACTTTTTCTGTCATGCCCACCTTTGGAAAAAAAAACAAATTTCATGCCCCTCTCGTCCCAACAAAATGGTCACAAAATGGGCAAACTTGATCTTTTATTGGACTAAAGTCAGATCATAAACATTCCTTTGTCCTTGCTCTCAGTAATATATGTTGTGCCAATGTGCAAAAAGCAACTTTCACTTCAACAAATCACTTTTTGTAATATTTGTCCCGAGACTGCTCCATCAATCCATTTTTCAATAATAGAGAAAAATGAAATAAAAACAAAAAAAGGTTTCCAAAGATATCGCCGAGATAGGCCAGTTTCATAAAAAATGGTTCATCTCTCTTCATCCTAAAACACCTGAATCTCTTCTCTGAGCTCAAAAACTCCCGACAACAATTTGTTACACATGCTGCAAAAAACAATCCGTGAGCACATTTGTACTATACTGATCATAGCAAAACCACAGTGTAGGCTCGAATTATATCATGATGGTACTTCATCAGGTACGGGGCGGGTTTGTCTTCGCTGCTCTTTCTCTCCTTCTCGCTCTGTATCGCTGAGTACTTGTGTGTGTCTGTGTCTCTCCTCGGGGCGAGGGTAAATATAAAACCACCTGGCTGCTTTTTGGTTACAACTCATCACTTGTCAGACCTCAAAACTTCTATGCTTATGGCCATTATCAAAGACAAACTCATCGATTTTAATTGTAGGACCTGCCGCTGCGGAAACGCAGCTGACAGGCTGGTGACACGCTACAATTCAGTCAGGACCACTTTGTCAAAGAAGGCTTTTACTGCATCAACAGTAATTTACATTTGGTGGTATGGTACTGTTCTGGGAACTCCCCGTCCTTCCACGTGCTTACGTGGAGAGCCTGAGATGGGGAGAGCACACTGAGGCAGGGAGAGCAGCGGCAAAAACAGAACAGAGCAGGCATCAATGACAACAGAAATTACTTTGATTAAATCAGACAGTATTAAGGAAGGGCTGGAGTGGTGGCGGGTGGCAAAGTGGCTAGCAGAGGAAGCAGGAAGAGTAGGCAGGCTGAAGCAGCTTTCAATATGGCGCCCTGTTTGAGATTTGCAAATGAGTGCATCAGATAATGGTACATTCAGGCTGTACGCAGTCTGATTCACCAGAGCCTGGTTCGGCCCGGGGCATTGGTGGAGGCATTGTGGGTGAAGATCAGGTGTGTGCATGGGAATGTTCATGATTATCCCATAGTGTGGTGGGATTTAGATACATGGGAAAAAAGCAGAGAGTAAAGGTTGAGGTTAGCTCCCGCCTTAGCACCCCCTAACCTTGAAAACAGATTGGCCGGGGTTTCATAAACTAATGGGGCAGTGTGTGTGTGTGTGGGGGGTGCGTTTACAACAGACAGGGTCATGCGATATGTGTGCTGTGCTCAGCGGTGACGCGAGGTTGTCCGACACTGCAGACGGGGAGAGGGAACCAGCGGAGCCTCCCGTGGAGACTCCACCCGGCTCCCGAATTACACTCCATGGAGGATTTTCCACTTGAGCAGTCTCGTGCCTTGCTTTGCAATGTGTAGGCCTGATCATTTGGACTGCTACTTAAATAGCTAACTTTGACCATGTTTTGTTGTGTGTGCTAGTTTCTCTCTGTCCGCAATTCTGGCTCAAGGTTGTTCATATTTAAGCTCAACACTCAATCAAATTGCACTTCTCCTTTCCGCTCTCCTGAAGCAAAAGGTTGATTTTGGCTGGAATTAATGACTTGGGCTGAGCCACCATGTTTGTTTCCTATTTCCTATTTATTTCTGTCCTCATATCTGACATTTACGATGGTTTTTTTTTCTTCTATGTTTTCTTTTTTAAATTCCCTCACTCAACAAAAGGGGACAGGAATCACAGAATTCCTCTTTGCACAGGCGGTACAAAAGTGGCTCCATGACACTCCAGACCGGGTTGGTGGGGCTGGACGCCAGACACAGGAGTAATGGAAACGGATGAAATCAAACTGAATGAAATTAATAAATATGTTTTTTTCTTTAAATTACATAGTCATCCATTGTCATTAATATTATATAAAGCCATCTATATAGGGCACAGACATAGATTTCATAACATTTATCCTGGCTGTAGATAAAGCAGGGAAATATATTATTTTTTTACAATATTTTGAAGTATTAATAGTAATTTACTATGGTTTAATAACGGTTGAAGTACCACTGAAGTACTGTTGTTGTTTAGTTATGATTTCAATCTTGTTTCAATTTTAACTGAGGGTGCAAAAGTGATTAGGAATCAACGTTAAAGCTCAACGTTGATTCTATTAAATGAATGTTAACAGAATAACGTTGATTTAACACAGTTTCAATGATTGTTTGCTATGTGCGATGCGACTTACGTGTAGGAGTTATTCAACAAAACACGTTGACCTTTATTAACGGCCCCTAATGTTTGACCTGTCAAATCTTTTCAGAAGAGAACTTTCGAGGCTCGCTATCTTGTTAACTTGTTAACTTTGCACCACCTATGGTGTGGCAGCAGTACAGTCACTGTTAGTGTTTTTTTTTTTTTTTTTTCAAATCCAGGAAGCATCTTGTTGAAGTGCATTTGCAAGGCATTTTGGGAAACACAGTTTTTCTAACTTTTGAAGAAAACCTTTTGGCCGATTTGCATAAAATTTTATATTCTGGTTCGAGAACATACACCGCATGATCCAAGCAATAATAAGTTCGAGCAAGGGTATAACTTGAAAACGTTTGATGGCGCCACTTCAGGTGTATTTACACAATTTATTTTTATAGTGAATCAAAAACTCATCCTTGACAAGTGTGTCCAATTCCATGCAATTTGGGATGCATCTTGAGAAGCTAAAATATATTTTTCAAGATCCAGAAATATCAGCACCAGTAAAATACTGTAAAAAAAACAAAAGAAAAAAAACCCTCTCACCTATGTAATGTTATTTCCCGTGGCTTGGTTTTGGCATATCTTTCTTTTGAATATCAAAAAGCAGTACAAACGTCTGGCATTTTCGAGGCTGTGAACTGGCCAGAGTCAGCAACAGAGATGCATCTCACAACAAAGTATGTAATATCTACCGACAGTGGAACTGCCTCAATGGAATACAGCCCTTGTTTATTATATTACTTACACCTGTGCCTCCTGCTTTGACGCGTCAAAATGTCTGTTGTGACAGTTGATCTATCGACTGTTTACATTGAATAGACTTGACCTCATTACAATAATCATAAAATATTACAATAAAGACAAATCCTTTGCCAAAAATAATTTCCACTCTGGCTGTATATTGAACAGTAGAGGAGATCAAACACATGAACTGGGTTAGTGTAATTTAAAACATTTTTTTTTTTTATAAAGTAACCTAGAATGAACTGAAAGACCAGTAATCATCCACTTCAGTATATAACATCACGATACCTCTGGCAAATCCTTAAAATAGTATCAGTGGGCTCCCCTGTACCAAATTCAGGTTATCTCAACACACAAGCTCCCCCCCCCCCATCCCCCTTTCTCCCTCTCCCTCTCTCTCTCTCTCTCTCTTCGGATTGTACCATCGTAGAGAATGAGTGTGAACTTGTGCAACGAAAGCTGAAGATGAATACTTCATCTCTGACCCACATTATGGCGACGTGTCTGGCTCGGTGAGCGCAGCTCTGCCGTGTAACAGCCCGTTCCTCCGCTGCGTGCTCCCCGATGCGGAGGGAGCTTTTAACGGCGCACCTCGCCTCGTCTCCTCATCTTCCTCCTTCCGCCTGGACCCGACTCGCCTCCTCTTTCTCTCTCTCTCTCTCTCTCTCTCTCTCTCTCTCTCTCTCCATCTCGCTTCCTGAAGGAGAAGAGGAGGGAGAAGAGGAGGGAGAAGCCTCAGCTACACACGCCGAGAAAAGTGGCGACGAAAACGGGACAAGTAAGTGGCTTGGGAGGGGGACACGAATGGAAATGTAGTCGCTCTTCCTCGTGAAGACAGGACTCCTAGCTCAGCTGTGAAGTAATGCCTGTGCCCAAGCAAGCGGCATATGCCTTTACGCGTTACAATATTTAGGCGACACGGTGGAAACTTCGAGAAGTTGCCGTTATCTCCTCTAAACTTGGGCTGTTTGATGAGACTAATGCGGAGCGAAGCTCGTAAGGGCTTTGAGGTTGCCGCAGTCCAATGTTAAAACAGGTGGCACTTTTATTTTTGCCTCGTTGCTCGCTCGTGTTTTACTTGGAAGTACTGTTCATTTCTCACACTAAGCCTTCTTGCTACATCGAGGTCAAGAGATATTGACCAATGTGTGCCACGGCACCTAAAATCAACCATTACAACTGGTAAAACAACAACAACAACAACAACAACAACATCAACTTCCCAGGGGCCTGCTGTTCCAAAACAACAAATGGCAGAGATGAATTAATTACAGAGTAAAATGATACCAAAGGTTTCAATTGATTGATTAGTTTTATTGTTTTGTCATGTTATGCCCAGCTCAAAACAGGTTAAGACGCCATTAATAACAAAAGACCAGGTTCTGAACAAATAATCCATCCTCGTGTTTCCCCCCCCCCCCCCCAGTCTTAAGCAAACAAATGAAGCCAACTTAAAAATATTAAAGCTAAACATTAGGCTACTCCGTTCAGTCGTCATTAGTGCATCAGAATTTTTCTGCATCTTGAAATACATTTAATTTATAATTCATCATAATAAGGAGGAAACAAAATCAAATGTGATTCATTCTTAAATTCTCGTAAATCACATAATTCAACTTGTACTTCTGGATGTTTTTAAATCCACCAACTTCAAGGGCTAAAGGAAGGATTCCTGTTCTTAGCTGTGCAACCAAAGATCTTTTGTTTTTCAAAAACCAGACTTGATTTGAACACAAGTTTAAAATGTTGGTTCTAAAAGGATATCGCTTGACCATTTGTCTTCAAATTGATCAGGTGACATCCTGTTTTGTGTTTTGTTCTTTTTTAAAAAAAATGTATTGCTACACATGTATAATAATTCTGTTTCCTTAAAAAAACAAAAAAACAAAAAAACAAAAAAAAAACAGCATGAAACCGTGCAGCTCATAGAGAGCTCTGCAATTTACTCCAGACAAAACTGTCTTTGTCACTCTTTTTTTGGGGATATTTAAAGAAAACGATTCCAAAGTCTTATCATTTTCCCTTACAGATCCAGGAATCCAACGCATATCATCCTGTACAATCAGAGTAAGAGCAAACTTATGAACACCTAAAAAAAAAACAAAAACAACGTGCAGCTGTATTTTGTATAAAGTCAACAATTTTGCAATCTTTAAAAGAAAGAATACCATAAAGTGGCAGTGAACGACACATCACATGATATACCATACCATTTAAGCAGTAATGGGGAGAAAACATACGAAGCAATGGTTAAAAGCTAGTGCTTTAAGGTCCCTGCATTTTCATAACTCCGGGGCCTAAATTTTACTTTTCAAACTGGGGGGAAATTCCCCCCTTTATACACTTTTTTTTTTTGGGGGGGGGGGGGGGACGACACTCTGCTTGTGCGCTTAACTACAGGTCTTACTCATCCTACTCTTACCTGAGATTGCATTTTGTTGCTCTCCTCCAATTACAGTCCTCTAAACTATATACGTTGGTGTAATGTGTCTCTTTCTCCTTTCTTAGTGCTTATCTTTTTGAGATGCATCAGTGTCTTTATTCTTTATGAAATGAGTCACTTACTGTTACTTGTGTCTGCGGACTCATCCAGTCATAAGAAAAACACAAGGACTTTTTGTCATTATGCACAAGAGTACTTGCAATAGCTAATGCATATCTGACAGACCTTTTCCATTAAGGTAGCTTACGTAACCTGATGTGTCTGTGTTTAGCTTTCTAAACAAAGGACACTCCATATCTGTCATGAATTTAACCAGATGACCAAATTTTGAATTGGCCATTTCGTTTTCTGCTATAAAGGAGGCGGTTTTGAGAAGCCCCTTCATTCCCTATGCTCACTGCAACCAAGTCACTTCAAAAGCACTAGCCATCCCATTCGTTGCTGATTATGCCTCACGTTTCCTTTTAAAGGCCGCTGTATGAGAAACGCCATCTGAGCGGCGACTTAAAGTTGACTTTTTTTTTTTTAAACATCGGCTGGCGAAAGGCGCACCACCGTACATTTTACAACTTAAGCAGCTCATCTCACAGTTGAGTTCAAGCCGCGGATATATTTTAAACCAGTTAGCCTGAAACTTACCTTTGAACTGCTGCTTCTTAGCAACCTGACAGTTACCTGTCTTGAGTATCCAAAGGATTAACGTAAACATCACTGGATGGTTCAGCATTATGTTTTAGCCAGCGGTTCATGTCGGCATGCTTTAAAATTTACATTATTGAAACTTGTGTGTGTGTGTGTGTGTGTGTGTGTGTGTGTGTGTGTGTGTGTGTGTGTGTGTGTGTGTGTGTGTGTGTGTGTGTGTGTGTGTGTGTACGCAAGCCACAAATACTACAACAGCAGAGGGTGCTCGTTGCCTTTTAGGTAAGGACACACAGCACGCTAAGTACAGGTCGGAAGTGGGCCGTCCTGCTGCAGCGCCCCGGGCCGTCACCTCTCGTTCTGCACTTTTAATGAGCTGAATTTAGCTGAACCTAACGTGACATCGCTGCAGATGAATGCTAGATTTGCGGGAATCTATGAAATTATGCGCAGCACCTGCAATGCCGCAGCTAAATTCAGGACCCGTAATACAATATAGATTTGGTTGCAAGTTTTTAGGTACACATAGTGGAAGTCTGTTGTGGTCTAACAGCGTTCTTGTGAAAAATCCCATCTAAAAGTTAGTAGTAACATGGATATAAATGGGGTGGACAAAATATTAAAAACATACTTTTCCCGTAGGAATAGCACAAGTTTTACGTTGAATCCTCACTTCACCAAAACAGTCTCAACAAAGAAATATTATAACCTCCACGAGGGTAGAATTTATTCCAGGGTAGATTGTATTAGTCCTGTAAATGACGTTTGAAAGATTTTAGATCATTTTGTCATAGTTGACTTTTTAAATTTTTTAAACTCCTTCCCTGTCCCATAAAACGATGATTGATGATGATGGATCTATTGTTACAGCATCATGACAGTGACGACAGCAGATATAAAGACCTTCCGGTCCTTATCTGAAAGGTCACTCACTCAATATTCACCAGGCTTCTCTGTCTTCACTCTGTTTAGGTTCAAGCTCGGCACTGATGCAAAAGAGGGGAAATTACATTTCTTTCTCTTTCCCTGTCTTGTTGCCCACTGGGAGGCAGATTAACACCCAAACAAGCTAAAAGACAAACCCACAGTTATTACGCCTAATATGTTACGCAAATTTACACAAGTATGAAAACAATTGCATACTTACACATACAGCAGACAGGCAACATCATTCACTTGGAGTCCTATTTCTGGGCAACTCAAAATCGAAGTCCAATATTCACTTTGTTTTGTCTGATAATGATGTCTGTCTTTAGTTAGCGAGTTGCTAAGATTGTTTGCTGTTAAATAATTTTGTTTTAAATGGAATAGAATTGCTTTGCGCTGTGCGGGGACCACAAATGTTTTATCAGGGATTTTTTTTTTTTTTTCCTCCTGAAAATAGCGGTTTGCTGCTTCTGGAAATAGGGACAATGTGGCATGCTAATCAAGCACTTGAGATTAATTTAGGTCTTACCATTATTAATATTATTTTTTATAGAATCACTTTTGTCATTGTTGACTAAATAGTAACAGCTGGACAAGGAACTGTTTTAACAAGTGATTAATGCCAAAAAAGAAAAGTAACTAGTTAGTTTTTAATTGACAGATTTCCATACTCAGTGCTTTGGACACATTTTGTTTAAAAAACAGTATTGAGGTTTGATAATCAGCCCAATGACCAAAACAAGGCACTAAAAGAGGCTACAGAAATAACCTTAGTTGGGTGGTATTTGTCACTACAAGACCCCGCTGCCAAAACACAGTGGTTTCAGTCAGTCTTAATTAGAGTCCAAATTATTTTTGGGGCCAATACTGATACCAATATAAGTGAGTAAAAAACTTAAGATGAAGACAAACGGAGAGTATAGATAGACACATTTTTTTGCAATGATCTGTCAATTGTGGTTGTAAGATATTTTACAGTTTATTGTCCCCACTGACATCAGAGAACTGCAACAATAAACTCAGAATTTAGGATTTATAAATAACTCTTTAAAAAAAAACACAAAAAGAATAATCTCTAAATTACCCCAAACATGTTTTTTCTCCATTAAGTTATATATAAAAAAAGTCTTCATATTGATGCATAATGACCAACATACAGTAAATGCTGATTCTGATATGTCTGTGATAGGGCATTATCAGCCACTAAAATTGGCTGGCTGATGTATCGGTTGGGTTCGATTGTTAATGGAGGAATAATACAGCTTTGACCAATTTGTTTGGCTATGTTGAAGTCTGAGGATTACATGGTGTAGTTTAAAGTAACAACTTCTTGACTTCACAGGTAAAAGTTGGGAAATTATCCAGGGTTTCCTGCGTGGGATTCCAACCTGAAGGTATAGTTGTATCATTGTTTTGTTTTAATGTTGAAGAGCCAACAAGAGTGAGATGCTGCTAACGGGGTTGGCATGCTGACAGCATTGACAACGTGAAATATAACTAATTCAAAGCATTTCAATATAAATGAGCAATATAAAGTAAATAGGCCGCTACGTAACTGAACACACGGTGCTCTGCTGTGTGGTGGGAGCAAGGGGCGTGTGTGTTTACAGACATGCTGTGTGGATCTTAAGTCAAACCACACTCCATGAGTGTGCGTCCACCATAACCTCCCATTCAATTTGCCTAATGAAATACGAAGTGAATAATTTTTTTTTCCCCATCAGTACGGTGTCATCTGCTAAAGTCACTCCATCTTTTCCGTTTTCTGGCGGCTCATCTGAAAATAATTATTTAATCAATAATTAGATATTCGTCTTAAAAAAAAGCGGCGTGTTTGGGGGCGTGTCTGCTTGATTGACAAGCCTGTGGTGCAGTCAGGTCGCTTAGTGTCCTCAGCTTCCCAATTTGATCAAGTCAGATCCACTGCTCGCTCGCTCCTCCTCAGTTTGTCCAATATGGTCAATTCTGGCTTCAAATCGCTCTAAGCACTCGAGATGGCAACAGCCAAAATGGGGAAACTCAGGGCTTTAACAGCAGTTCACAAGCCAATGGGTGATGTCCCTGTTGGTTGCCACTTGCTCTGCTCCCGTGTCTGCCTGTGTTTCTCCAAGATGGTTGGTGCTAAATCGGATCAACCGAAGGGATGCATGGCCTAAACTCTACGCTGAAGTGACTGGATGTTTCACTGTCAAATCAACTGGTCCGTAACCCTAACCATGACCTTCACACAACGTAACAATCAATCACAGGCAGGGCGTCCCTCCCGTAGATCCAGTCTAGCACCAGCCAACCAACACGCTTCTTGTCGCTGTCCTCATTTACCCTTTAGTTGAGTTACATAAGTTAAAACTGCTAGCTGCTTGCCGGGATTGCATCTGCTATTTTGGATCTCATGTGGGTTTGAACATAAAGATCACACACAGACGGAGCTTGGTAGTTTCTTTCAGGTGAGCTTTGATTTGTTGTAGGCAAGTTAAGCCATCTTTAGAGTATTAAGGGTGTGCTGACTGCCCATGTAAAATCATGTATTTATCAAACATGCACACGAGTAAAACTATTAGAAAGTGATATGGTGATTAATTAATTAATTTGCCCAGCCCTAACAGAATATTTAAAAAGTTCCACCGCTTTAAAAAATTGTGTAGGCCACTGTTAAGTGGGCGGTCAGAACAAAATTAGTCCTGTGTTTAAACAACATAAGGGGCTGCGAAGATGGGGATGTGTTACCTCAGATACTGGTGGCAATAAAATGTGATGCAGGAGGTGCAGCCAGAGTAAAAGACACATTAGTTTACAGTTTCTCTGGAGAGTAACCACGTCCTTTAGATTGCAACAGCAGCGGGGGAAACATTAGAGATATGACATCTAGAGGTATCCAGGAATGTGTGCTTGCAGGTATGTAATGTATCAATAAGCGCTTTTTCACGTTGCGAAATTCAGTCACGTTCAACAAATCTGCATTGTCTTGTCCTCTGCACTGGCACCGCTGGACCAGCTCCGTTCAGATGAGGGCTGCTAGTTTGGACACAGGGCTACTGTCACTATGAAGTACGTTGCTTGTCTCACCTCGATGGGCAACGCAAAGTATGCATTCACGCCTTTTTTGTTGTTGTTGTTGTTGTTATTTTGCAAATGAGCTTTAAGTCAAAGGGCTGTAACTCTGCCCTCAGATGTTACATGAATTCCAAAATGTTATGCTTCTATGTATTTAAATGGAGAAATGTAAACAATGCACCTCCCAATATATTGTGTAATCAATAAAGAAAGATAAAAAAAAAGGGGGCCCATGGGTAGACCTGATGTTATGAACTATAGTGTAAAATTAGGACACAACTTGTGCTTAACTAAAAAACATAAACTATCTTAAGTGACAACAGGCGGTATGCTGTAAGGTTTCAATTATTGTTCTATTATTGTTATGTTCTACAAGTTTTTGGTGACGCGGTAATATACTGTATAGCCATTAGTATTACGGCAAACTTTCGACAGGTGGTAAATATTCTGAAGTGATACAAGGTGATATTTGAAACAGCTGTTTATTGTATTTATTCCTGATGGCTTATTTGCAGAAGGCAATCAACTGAAGCAGTTTTCTATTAGTGATAAAGAAAGACATTACGGATAATGTAATGTTTTGGAGCAGTGACTACTTTTCACGTTTGCACAGAGAGTTTCAATGGAGGCGGGGAGGCCTTGTGCAGCTAAAACTAATGCATGGCTTATACATTTTGTTTGCTTGACAGGTCCAAAAATCGATCAGCTGCCGTAAAAACTCTGCACTCGCACACGGTTAGTGTTTATCTTCCTCTGTTAAACAAGATGCATGTAATTAATACACTGGAGGTGAGCAGTCTGCCTGGTCACTTTGTGTCAGTCAGATGGAAACCAGCTTGCTCATTGTGTTAAGATCCGGAATACACTGTCCAGACCTCCTGCTGTTTTGAAATCCATACACGCAGGAGGTGAAACACATACTGTGTGTGTGCTATAGATTCTTGAAAACACACCTCTAAAACCAACTCACTCTGTATGGAAGTGTAGCCTGAGCAAAATACCCTCAATAAGCACAAATGTTCTCACTCTGAAAGTCAACCAACCGAATCTTTAGAGGCTAGAAGTACTGCCAACACACACACACACACGCACGCACGCACACACGCGCACGCGCACACACACACACACACGCACACGCACACACACAGAATCAAACACATAAAAGCATGGTGCAGTAAAGGAACCGATAGGGAGTTAATTCCATTTCTGCTGACAGTAGATAGGTTTTACTATTCTCTCTCACATAGTAATTACTTATAAGGCCACAGGGATTAATATGTCCCCAACTCCCCTCTGTAATAGAGCTTGTGCTCCATATAACCCTTTAGCTTTCCCTACCCAGACTCCCATCACCCCCCTTATTAAGTCGTCCCTCCCCCCTATTATCCCTCCATGTGATATCCTTCATCAATTAACTTAGCCCATTTCTCCCACTCCTCACTCTTACTCCTCCCTCCTCTTTCTACCGCTTCTCAATCTTTAGTGTCTTTCCTCTGAGCTTCTCCTTTGCTCTTTTCACCACTCAAGCCGTTCACAGCACCGCCACATAGGATCAGCTCTCTCTAATTTGACTCCTACACAGCAGCCAGTGAAAGGGAGCAGAACGACTATGTCCTGAATATGAGAGTGTTTAAGGCGAAAGGGTGGGGGGGGGGTGAGGGGGCACGCTTCAGGGACACAATTTATTACAGTGGTAATTTAATATACATTGACCTTACGTGACCAGGCATGTTCTTGGGTGCAGGCATGTCATCTCCAAGCATACAACAAGCTTCATTTTCTCAGCCCTTGCTAATGTTTGCCATTTCCTGAGAGCCTGCATCTATTTCTGTCTAGTCTCCATGGCTCGGTGCAGCAGCATCTTTTGATTAGCCTCTCCAGCTTCAACTGAATCCAACTCTCAGATGAAAACTATTTTTGTGCATCTGAGCATCAAAGAGCAAAGTGTGTGCTGTGTTGTGTTGATGTGTTTGCGATGGTATAACCTATATGGCGTGTAGTTAGTTTTGAAAAAGCTGGGTAAACTCTGACCTCCAGTCAGTGAACATCATGAGGACCTTCATCAGTAATCCCATCAAAGGCCATTTACATGTTTCTGAAGCATCTTTTGAGTTGAGTGTCTTTATATCTGAATTATTCATTAAAAAAAACTCATTCTTGAAGTGCTAGTTGCTTCAGTGCAAGTAGATGTAAATATAAAAAACTATCCACTTGCATTTGGCAGCGTGTTCTTGTCTTTCTTAGCAGATGGATTTTTAATTTGTTTACATGGTGATGGTTGAGTTGTCCTCACTTGAGATAAGTATGGATAAATGGTACAGGTAAATTTCAACGTCCTCCTGGATCTATCTCCAGTCGTGCAATGACTGCTGTTTGATGACCTTTGACCCCCTTTCAGAGTGTCCCACTGTCCTTGAGTGGAGGGGGGGTAAGGGGAGGTGTTGTCTAGCCAATTAAAAAATTCCTTACAAGATCAAAAGACTGTTTTTTTTTGTAAGGAATGTCAAGCTGAGGCAATGTCCATTATTGGATTATTGTGCTCCACAGTTGAACATGTTTTACAAGACATCAGAAAACAGGCTCTACACTTCCCAGCAGTTTACCCTAGGGTTGCAGCGGTATACCGATATCACCGGTATCACCGGTATCATTCAACTTGTCTGATGAAATCCGAAGTCAATCAATTTTTTCCACTAGTCCTTTTGGTGTTGTTATCTAAAGTCACTCCTTCTTATGAGTTTTCTGGTAGTTTATCTAAAAATAATCCTGCTATTAATGAGAAAATGATCCTCAAAAAGCCCTGTTTTTGGGGGTTGTGTCTGTTTGATTGACAGGCCTGTGGTGCAGTCAGGTTTCTGCTGTCGGAGGCCGGGGCGTAGTATGGTCAGGTTTCCACTGTGATCGAGTATGATCCACCACTCGGCCCCTCTCAGCTTGTCCAAATATGCTCACTGTTGACACCCACTGTCTGGGTGTGACAAGTCTGTTTGGAGGAGCTTACTTAACCCTGCAAGGTATTTGCTTAGCTTATGATTATAAATCACAAAAGTCCATAATTTTTTTCCTTGTATTTTAATGGTTTACTTCATGAAAATCAGGAAAATACAATAGTGTTTAGGTTGAATGTGGCAGAATGTGGTCTAAACACGATTTACATGATCCAGTTTAATTTATTGTTGGTGTTGCTGGTAACGGCACTGGTGTTTAAAAAAAAAAAATATTATTATTATTATTATTATATTATTTATGTTAATGAGTTTTGATTTAATTTGGTCTTGTAACTTGCTGGCCCTGGGATGGAATGACCGCTGGGTGTTTTTGTTGACATAAAAGGTTGGAGAGCTTCAAACTAAGAACAGCAAATTGACAAAAGTCCAAACGACGTTTAAATGGTACAGTTTCTGAATACAGGCTGTGTGTTTTGACACTTTCTCAGTCATTTTAAAGCACCTAAACCTGCTTTATAATCAACAAAGAATCTGAATTTATATTCAGCCTTTAACACGTGAATGTGGGTTTACATTTGGGGTGCCAGTGCAGTAATGGTGACTACCCTTTCTGTTTTGCACCACCCAAAGCAAGATGGGAACTGTGGACAAATTCATTCCAAATTGAGTAAAAGGAAAAAAAAAATCTAACTCAGTAGATTTTGTGACATTACTTAAGTCACCAAATGTCAGATCAGCATGGTTCTTAGATCCAGAGAAAACATTCATTTTCCTCACCCATTAATATAAACATAATGTCTGAGCTGAATTCCTGTTGATGACCTGTACAAATTTCACTATTGTTGCTATTGTTTAGAATATATATTTTTTTTCATCATAAAAACAGAACAGTTGTTGATGTATCGTGCCACTAAATTAGTATTTCTGAGGAGCTGAGCTTATACTGTAAATAGTAATGTGTGGCTTGCCCAACTGATCTGTAAATGACTAATCATCACTCAGCCTAAGGATGCTAAATACAGGTGGTGGATTCAGAGGGTTGCATATGATGTCACACTCTCAGATGGCATGTGTGAAAAACGTCCATTTATGCAACTTTGATAGACTGTCCTTACATACAGTAACTTGTTGATTATACATGAAGTTCACCACAGAGGGATTTATGTTGGCTTAAACATTAACGATCGGTTGTCATCTCCCTCCATCACAATACAACTTCTTTTTCTACTCCGATGGATGCTCAGCCTGTTCAGCTTCAATGAACTGAGAGAGTTACACAAAAGTCACAGCAGGGGAAAGAAGTAGGCGCTCTATTCTCCACTTTAACATGACAGCACACTGGAGTTGCTACAGCGACAGTGTTTATACATTTACAGCATCTGCCAGCAGAACAAACAGACGTGTGCCCAAACACACTTAAATAAAAGACAGACAAAAAGGCATGAGGATGGGGTGGTGGGGTGGAGTACAGAGTTATCCTCTGGCAGACAAGAAGAACACCAACTGCTCCACAACAGCCTCAGCCAGCAATCAGCCACAACTAATTTTGTCTGAGCGCTCTCATTATAGGACCTGGAGTTTATGCTGCCAGATTTAGTCCGCTAATTCACTTCATCAGAACCAATAGAGACAGAGAAACAGCTGGGCTCGAGCATTTTGCCATGTCAGTCTTGTGTAAAATATGTAAATGACAACATTCACAGACAGGTGGCCAACAACAGCAGCAGCAGCAGCAAAGAAGCTCTGGTGACAGAATCAGGTAATATTGCTTCTCCTGAGGTTGTGGCAACATGTTTACGCCGCATTGTTTTTACTCACCACAGAGTCTCTTTGTCTTTTGAGGGCGTTATATTAATGTACATCTGTGGGCTGCTAACATTAGCATGCTTACTACTTTCTGTAGATACATGTTTTTGCTTTTATAAATGCTGGTTTGGTTAGTTAGTCAGTCCAGTCTGGTTTTCAGCAACTTGAGGTCGAGGTTTGTCCATTGACAGCTTCACTTTAGGCTTCTACTGCGCGTAAAAAAGAAACTACACTGCAGTGTAGTTGATCAACTCGAGTAACGTTCACCTGCTGCACAGCTGCACTGCCTGTCTGTGTGAGCTGAGGCACAGCACACCGCCCCTTCATGAAACACGCAGCAGAGCAGATAAACAGACAAATAAGCGCAACTGTCAGTGACAGAAAAATGCAACTCTCATACTGAGTTGAAATGAAATGGTTGCACAGGAAATAAGAACATAAAGAGTAGTTACTGTACAAAACTGCGGTTCTACGAGTACGTTCGTTTTGGTGTTTTTTTCTCTCCCGGGAGGGCGGTAGGTCCCTGCAATGGAGATATGATGAGCACAGAGAGCAGCCCTTCGCTCTCTCTCTCTCTAGAGGCTGAGGGATTCTTCTCTCCTACTCGCCTATTGATCCAGAGGTCAGCTTCGACTCAGTGGAGAGTGTTGGTTGAGCGACTCTCTGTAGCCCACAAACCCTCAGATTTGTGCTTTATGCCCCGCTCCGTTACCACAGCCCATTTTCCTAATCCTGTATGGACCATTAGATCAGCTGGCGCTGGGCAGTCAGGTAACCCTCGGTTTATCTTCAGGCAGACTGGTGGCAGGATGTCTGCAGCTGTGGCTGTGAACAAGGTGGTGATTCAGCTGGCTCAGCTGTTGATTTGTAAGCCAGAGAGGCTAAATTTACCCACGCTGGAATGTGCCCTATATTCATGTAGTGAAGAAGAGCTCTTGCATCTCGAGCTATTGTGGCTAAGAGGCAGTTTACATATCATGTACTGCACACTTTTTTGGGCTAAACAAAGTAGACAAAAGGGCCTGCTGTCCCGAAAATCCGATCCAAAAGCAATTCACAAGTTTCTCTTTTGCTTTGGCTCCATCCTCAGCGCTCACCTTTTTTTTTTTTTTTATGGGTTTTTGCACTGCGCTCCCCAGACATCACTTGTCAGTGAAACAATGTGGGTAGTACTTCTTTCTACTATTTCTTTGCATTTTCTTTAGGTGAACTCTTGAGCTTCTTTATTCGTCTTTACCGTGTCAGTTCAGCTACTGTAGCTCTCACTGCCAGGAGTCAGAAACATAAACCAAATCCTTGGACTAAAGCTTGATGTGCAGAAGCTGTTAAATATTGACTATTGAAGTGCTGCAGTTGAAAGACATGGGATATGTTGCATTGATGACTTCATCAAGCTGCCAAAGTGAGAACCCGGCGTCTGTTAATGCATGTACATCTTCCTTATGGCTTCATCCAGGCATGACAGGGAATTTACAGCCTGCGCACCCTGTGTGTGAGAGGGAGCAGAGCAATGCTCTGTGCTGGATGTTCTTCTTCAGTGATTAATATGCAAAATTATTTTGCTGTTGAAGCACCATGAGGGACACTCCTGCTTGTCACAACAATTCCCAAACTTAGTTATCGCATGAATTTAAATTATGCTGCTTTATAAGATTTATATAATCAGACAGTTGAACAGCATAACATTAAAAGATGGTAATTGCAAAAATTTTCTATGTGAAGTATTTTGCTTTGGCCTCGTCTTGGCTGCTAATGTGATTGAAAGTTTGAGAAAGGAAGCTGTGCTGGTACAAGGGTAGTGTTTTCAATAATGATAACGAGCCAGTAGACTTACCGCATAGCTGGACCTCCCCTTCGTATGACGCAGCCATTCATTATTGTTGTGGAAACACCTGTGCTCTTCTTGTTTAGAAGTGTCAAAAAGTCTTTGTCTTTTGTTGACCAAGTTGAGTTTCCAGGTTGCGTGCGGATCCATGATAGTATATTTTTGTAATCAGCTACACTGTGAAAACACAAGCATGACCTACATGCATTTTTTATTTAATCCTGCATCTCTTTAGCTCTTTGGAGAACAGGTGAGCTAAATGCAGCTCCTTAACAGGCTATCCCTGAGCTGCATCAGTGAAGAAAGGAAAGCAATGAGATATAGTTTTTTACATAATAGTGTTCCAGATTATTTACTCACATGCCTGCATTGATAAACAGGAATGGTATATGGTCTTCACTTGTATAGCGCTTTATCACCTTTATGGTCTCAAAGTGCTCTGATGTGTTTTTTTTCCATTCACCCATTCACACACTAATGAGACTGAGCTGTCATGCAAGGTGCCCGCCATCAGGAGTACATTCACACACCGATGGTACACCATCGGAGGCAACTTGGGGTTCAGTGTCTTGCCCAAGGACGCTTCTGCATGTGGACAGGAGGAAGAGGAGCTGGGGATTGAACCACCAACCTTCTAATTGGTGGGCAACCCACTCTGCCATCTGATCCACAGCCGCCCCCAAACTGCTGTGTCATCAATTTCCTTTATATCCTGACATTTTTTTGATCCCGACGTTAAACAGATCTTTATCGATACCAGTTTGTTGCAATGAAGCAACTGGCCTGTGCTGAACTTTACCAGGTAACGCTTGTCTGCCAAAACAGAGGTGATTGTATCATACTGTGGATGGGGGAACTTCTCGTGATCAAATTCAGCATGGTTAAATCCAAGCTGGTGGGAAAAATTGTTAGTGTAATAAAGCTTTGCAAGCATTTTTATACACCTCCACACACATATCCATATCGAGTATACAAACACACATGCGTGACCTGAGGTCAGCTACAGACTTGCAGCACAGATTGCTATTTGAATACTGCAAACTAATTAAATACAAGTCAATAAATGATCCGTTGCCGAACTGGCTGCACCCACAGAAGGAGAGAGAGAGCACCCAGATGGTCAGTTGTAGACCAGAATAAAGCACACCGGCCGTTTTATCTGACCTCCAAAACTTATAACTAGGCAACAGTGCTAAAAACAACCTGATGTGGGATGTTATTAAAGCCCTTTCCCAAATCACAGCCCAACCTGAAAAAAAATATTTGAAAGGAGGATTAAGGGAGATATTGGTGCTTTTTAAAACACTCAAACGGCGGGTTAAAGATCGCCGCTCTATTCCAAGCTGTAATGCGGTTGTTGGTGCGGAAGCCAAGACGATGGCCATTTTCATCCTTAACTTCAAACTCTGTATTTTTGAACAGCACGCATGCAGTTTTTTTGTTTGTCCTTTTACATGATTTTCCCTTGGATATAATCCTGGAAAAACAAGTTGAAACGAACATGTTCATGCAGATGAAAGGAGCAGTGTATTATTGGCACCTGTTTAGTCATCCAATTGGGTTTTCACATATTGTGAATACATAAAATCACAAATAAAAGAAACACCCTTTAAAACAAACTCCAATTTGGTGGTAGTATATTCATAGACCTTTTCAAAATAATCTAAAAAACGGGGGATTCACAAGCGACAGATTACAAAAATCTAAATTGAACCAGCAGAGGTGGAAAAATATTAACTTTGAGAACAATTTTCTTGACAAACAAGCCAAGGAGTGCAAATTGCTGGCAAACACTGTTTTGCTTTGAAATAATTCAAAATCAATATTTTGGCTGTGGGCTGGAAATGGTATTATTACATAAGAAACTTTATTGTCATTGCACGGCTGTGCAAGACCACAGCCAAGTGAAATTATGAAGGGATTCCTTCATAACCGAAACAATAAAGTCAAAATAGACAGAATGACTGGTGGTCACGACTGTGGTGGTTGGGGTGTACTGTCCTCGTCGGATGGTGCAGGTCTAAGATTGACTGCTAGCTATTCCTTAGCATCCCTACTACTTTCATTACATACAGGTAGGGTGCATAAAATGCTGATATTCTGCTCTGGTTTTCAGTACTGAGGTCGAGGTTTGTCCATTAATAGCTTACCCCCTCCTCTCCCCCTCCCTCCCACCCCCCCAACACTGGACTATCATCTGGATTGGTATGTATGTGGATCTGTGATGTCAGTCGGTGATCCGATGAGTCAGTTATGCCAGTATCGGCACCCGATATTGGATCAGATTTGTTCCAACTCCACTTTCTGCTATAAATATGTCGTCTCAAAGCTCATGTTAACATCGTGCTAATCACACCCCCCATGCAATTTGATGCATATAACTGTGATTACACTTACAATAGATAGTTTTAGAAAATTCCAGACCTCAGACATAACAACTCTGAAAATAGATAGATAAGAAAAAATGTCTGTCTTTCCAGATCATAGTGTGTGATCACGTCAGATTTAATTGTTCAGGCATCATGTATCTATTTTAATCGGTCGCTGTGGTAACAACCCAGATACATGCATATGCTTGCTGAGGTTGTGATTTTTCAATACAGAATGAAACAACAAGCTGCTGCCTATATGGAAATGTGTCCTCTTTGTCTGTGCTCTAGCAGAATTATTTCACAATGGAAGTGTTACAGTAAAACAGACATCGGTGACAGAGGAGATTGATGTGCTGTATTTAGCTACATGTGAGGGGTAGTTATAATGACTAAATGCTCTCTGGATGCCAACGTTACTGTTTTTATGATGCATGGAGATTTAGTAACCAGGCTTTTACATCTAACCTTTCAGTTTCGGTTAAAACAAACTCTGGTGCGCTTGCTTTAAAGTCTGTTCTGTGTGAACTTGGTGCATAATCTGTCGATCAAACCCTGGTGTGGACCAAAATCGGCAGAGAAGCAGAGACCCTTCACTTCAGAACGGACTTAGGTATGGTTGGTTTTTGTTGTGAAGGCAAATGGAACAACCACCGGGTCTTATAATAGTAGTGTAACATATTTCTGTTACCTTAGTTAATGTTACTCTTAGCACATAGTGTTACTCTTACCACATAGACACACACAACCGCTTAGATGCTGGTAAAACGTGTTTATTTTTAAGGACACACACAATCCCTCAAGGTCCAATGTTCTCTCCAGCCCTGCCCTCAAACACACATCAAGTCCTTCTGCAACCACCCTGCTGCTCTGCGTCCCCAGGTGAAAGAGAGCTGTCCGGCGTGCTACAGCTGTCAGGATCCCTGTCTGACCCTAGTGTGTCTCCCTCTATTTTGTTCCCAATCACCTTTCTTCATGTGTGCTGTCATTCCCCTGTATGTTTGTTAATTGTTTTCCCATGTGTTCTGTGTCCTCCTCTCCCCCGCCTCCAGTCACCTCCCATGGCCACACCTCTCACCGGTCTGAACAGCTGCCACCACTCCCACTGATCACCACCTGCAGGTTGCTCATTTCATTAATCACTTCCCTGGACTATATCAACCCTGGCCCTGCAGTCATTAGGTGTTGGTCCATACTGCCGGTTAGAGCCTGTCATCCACAACCTGTCACCAGTGCTACCAGCCGCCCGTACCCGTTCCCGCACCCGTTCCTGTTCCTGTTCCGTTCTGTGCTGGCGACGTGTCGTGGACCTCACTCATTCCATCCTGCCTGCTACCCTGTCACGCCAGTATCCAGTCTGCTGCCACCTGGTGTCGGACCGCGGGAAACCACGCCAGTGGCTCCAGTCTGCTGCCTGCCTGCCTTCCTGCCAGCCTGACTGCGGGCCTGTCTACGGCTCTCAGACATTGCCCGGACCAGAGCTCTGTGCTGGCTTCGCCCCCCCCGGTGACAGTTTGGTAGAGTTTCCCTCCCGACTCCAGGAAGAGGAAAGAGAGCGGGTGAAAAGACTTTAGGCATGTGACCACCTGTGTACAAAATAAAGACTGTTTTTGAGCTTTGACCCGAGTCTTTGTCTGCATTTAGGTCCAGGCCAACTCCACCTCACAACAACAGCTGGTATATGTCTAGAGAGAGCAATCAGTAACACCAAACACCTGCGCTAATGAACTTCCTCCCTGGCACCATTCCCTGAACCACTCCAATCAGTCCTTCCTGCAGCTGACCCACTACCACATACCCCCACTGCCCAATTTAGACCCGGGAGGCATCCGGCCTAACCTACTCCCCCTCCGCCCGACAGTGGGAGAGGAAGTCAGCCATGGCCACCACGGCCTATGGACCACCTTGAATTTAAAAGGCTATAAAACCAGATACCAACAACTTATCCGAATGTTGGTATCCTTCATTTGGTGGAACCAGTGGAGCAGACCATGGTCCGAACAGAGGGTGTACGGGCGTCCCAGGAGGTAGTAGCACAGGTAGTCGACTGCCCACTGGATGGCCAGGCACTCCTTCTCTACCGTGCTGTACCTGGCCTCCCCTCTCCCTAGGTTTTTGGCTTATGTACAGAACCGGGTGGTCAACCCCCCGTACCTGCTGTTACAAAATGGCCCCCAGCCCTCTGTTCGATGCGTCAGTCTGCAGGATAAAGGTAAGAGAGAAGTTAGGTGTGTGGAGGAGTGGCTCCCCACACAGAGCCTGTTTCACCCCCTCAAACGGCAACTGGCACTGCTCCATCCACTGGATCGAATCTGAGGCCCCTTTTCGGGTCAGGTCAGTCAAGGGGCAGGTCAGAATAGCGAAGCTCGGCATGAACAATCGGTAATAACCTGCCAGCAAGAAAAAAAACATCTCACTTCTTTTTTTGTCTTGGGCCTGTGATAGCAGCAGTCTTGTCCACTTGAGGGTACACCTGCCCGCCACCCAAGTGGTATCCCAAATAGCGTACTTCCCTCCATCCAACCGCAAACTTCTTTGGGTTGGCGGTGAGCCCAGCCCGTCTCAGGGACTCCAGCACCTCACCCACTCATTGCACATGCTCCCGCATAACATCATCCAGGTAGGCGGTGCAACTTGGATCCCAACTCTCTCGGATACCACGGACACCAGAAAAACAGACTTAGCCTCTCTCCATGCTTTCAGGAGGTTGAGTTGGTAGATCTGTGTAGCTCCGCCCCTGTCAGAATGCAGCACCTAATAGTCGAAGTCCCCCACTCGCCGTGTGACCACAAAGGGCCCTTGACACTTGGCGAGGAGTTTCGAGCTGGAAGAAGGAGGCAATACAGGTTCTTTTTTTCCCAGTGTTCATTGCCTCAGCCTGGCCTCTCTGTTGTACAGCCGGTTTTCCTTAAGCAGGTCAAGCTCTCCTCCTGGTTTTCTGCCCGAAGAGCAGCTCAAAGGGAGAAAATCTCTTTGAGGCCTGGGGAACCTTATGCACAGCAAACAACAGAGGATCAAAGCCATTTATCCCAATTGCGTTCATCGTTGTGAATAAATTTACGGATCATGGACTTTAAAGTCTTATTCAGACGCTCCACGAGACCGTCGGCCTGTGGGTGATACACACTGGTCCGAATAGACTTAATGCCCAGTAATCCATAAAGTTCCCTCAGCGTTCGTGATGTGAACGAAGTGCTCTGGTAAGTCAGAATCTCTTTCAGGATCCCGACTCGGGACATGACCTGACACAGCCTGCGTGATACTCTTTGCAGAAGTGCTCCGCAATGGCACTGCCACTTGATATCGCGTTGCATAATCCTCCAGGACTAACATAAAGCGATATCCGCATGCACTCTGGTGAAATGGCCCGATGAGGTCCATGCCAATGCTTTCAAATGAGACCTCTATCAAAGGCAGAGGATGCAGGGGTCGAGAATCATCATGAGACTGCTCAAGTGGAAATTCCTCCGTGGAGTGTAATTTGGGAACCAGCGGCTCCACAGGAGGCTCCGTGGGTTCCCTCTCCCCGTCTGTAGTGTTGGACAACCTTGCGTCACCGTTGAGCACAGCACACATGTTGTGTCCCTGTCTGTCGTGAACGCACCCCGCACACTGCTCCACTAACTTATGAAACCCAGTCTAATCGGTTCCCAAGATAAGGGGGTGCGTAAAGCGGGAACTAACCGCAACCTCAACTCTATGCCTTTTCCCCATGTATCTAATTTCTTCTGACACAATGGGATATTTGTGAACATCCCCATGCACACGCCTGATTTTCACCCACAATACCGCCACCAATGCCACAGGCCGAACCGGGCTCCGGTGAATCATAGACTGTGTACAGCCAGAATCCACCATTGCCTGATGTACACCCCCCTGGATCCTCACTAGAACACGGTACGTCGCCCCTGGACCAGGGGAGGGTGTTGGAGTGCCGGCAACCCGGATCACCTGGCCCACCTCCATTGAGCGAACACTCCTTCTGGAATGCCCGGCTGCTCTAACCTCCAACGTACTAACCCTAACGTCTGAGGGGCCCCCTGTAGTTTGGGGAGGGCGCCTGTAACAGCTGAGACGACTTGTGGGTGCAAGAGATGAGGAAGAGGGTTAGACCGTGGAGAAGGTAGTGGCCAGGCTGGGAGCTGTTTCTGAGAAGCCATCTCGGCCAGGGACCTCCTCCGGGGGGCGGGCATAAGCCAAGCCGGATTCAGCGGGTGACCGCCGTCATCCTGACCACTGGGGTGGACAGTGAGGTGGTCCTCAGCCAGAGTGATGGCGGACTCCAGCGACATAGGACGGTGGCAGCAGCAGTGTTGATTGGCAGTCACTCCACAAACTGCTCGAGCACTACCTTCTCCACCAGTGTCTGCTCCCTCACCGAGCTTCCCAATTGCAGCCACCTGGTTGCAGTGTCTCTCAGCTGCTGGGCATAAGCAAAGGGGCTGGTCCTTGGGCCCCAGTCCGGCAGGAACTGCCTATTGGACTCGGTGTGATCCCTCTGCATGGCCACAATCTCACCCAGCATCTGACCCAGAACGACGACCGGTTGCGCCGGCGTTTCCTTTTGCTGCGCGTCTACCTCCACATGCTAAGGTACACTGGGCTACTACACTACCACAAGTAGATATTAAGGATGTCACGAGAACTGATACTTCGGTACAAGTCGATAACAAAATTATGATGATAACATGTGGAATGGCAGCAGCAAGTGTAATTGCAGCAAACCTTCACATATAAAAACCTGTCTCTCTGTTTAAACTGATATGTTTCAGCTATTTTAAGGCCTCAACATCATCATGGCTGCCATCAGGAATGCATAGAACCATAGTCACATGTGTAACTCTCATTTGAATGTATACTGGCTGGTAATAGCTGACACTTACCTTGCGCAACACTCACTCTGAGACAGTGATTTAGGGCCATTTGAGCTACAGGGCTGAGGATGCAGCATTGGTACAGAGGCAGTGGAGACTAATGTAACGGTTTGCACAATGAATGTAAGGGGGGTGTAAATTTGCCACAAGCACTAGCCCTGATTAGCATAGTAATTTGTACGTAGATACAAAGTGTGACGAATGTGATGGCTGACAAATTTCCTCACACAAAAAGCTTTATACAACTTTTTTCCCATAATGGAGCAGTACTCAACAACGCCTGGAAACAGATATTAATGTGTAAAATCACACAAAGCCGGGCTTATTTCTGATGGACATCTATTGTTTGAATTTATCTTCAAATTCTTTATAAACAACTATTTAAAAAAAAATAATCTAGAGTATTTATGTGGAAAATGTCATTTACAATATATTTGAAAACAACAACGTGACAAATGAATTAAGTGCGGCTATAAACGCTTGAGTTATTTCAATCAGATTCCCTTGGGTGTGCCCGTCTTTAGGAAGAGTAATGGTGAATTTCTTCCTTGTGGGTTTGATTAATAAGGGATTAACTCACATGGCAGTGCATTCAGATATTCCAATTTGTTGTATCAAATGTTATTACTGGCTAGATCTGTGCTGTGGCTTCAGGTTAGCTTTTGCAATCTCAGTATTTGCATATTCATGTGTCTGCGGCCTTTGAGCAGAACAACCACCAGACTCAGTTCAGATGTTTCTTCTCCACTATGACCTGTTTATCATAAAATATGTTTATTGTAACTGAAACTTGGATGGAAGGTTGATCAGGCATTATTCAATGAGAATACACGATATGACATTAACATGCACTTCATTATGCTTCATTTAACTCACAATGGCTTCATATTTAGAGACGGTCCCTGCACAGAGAAAGCACAGTAACTACGCAACCTAATTAAAAGTTTCAAGTTGGAGGCATGCTGATTGTAAATGACTTCAGATGATGCTGGTGGGCTTACTGTTGATCTCAAGCTGTTCAAGCAGTTAATTAAAAAAAAAAACCGATGTGCGAACCAAATTAGTTACAGATTGCAATTAATGCACTCTGTGAGCCAGGCTGGGCGAGAACTACCCCGCCTCGTTAGCAAGCACATGCTTGCTAGGGTCAGCCTATATTTTTTTTATTTGTTTTTCATCCTTTTTCATAAAGCCATTATTAACAGCTAAACCAAGCGATAAGCAATCATGTGCAAAAGAAGAAAAAAACAAAAGCTTTGCCTCTTGAGAAAAGCTGAGCTGTTGCTATGGCAACCTATCCTTGCACACTAAAATGGGGGAGATTTTATTTTGAAGGACAGTCCTCTTTATCTTTACCCTCCATCCTTTATTCCTCCAACTGTGAGATATTCAAAGGTGTGACAGGTAAATAAAATGTGGTAGTAAAATGGACAGAGAAGGGTGGAGAGGGCGAGGAAAGGGGAAGGTATGGAGGTGTCCGAGGGGAGGGGACATGGTGTTTGAAAAGGGATGTGAAGCTTTAAAGAATTAAGTGTTGAGAGAGTATGTTAAATCACTGGATAATTTAACAGCAGTCACAGTTTCACTTAAATTGCCTTCTTGTGACCTCAAATCTCACCTGTTTTGGACTATTGTTATTCCCCTTAGACACAGAAGGTCGTGATACAATTGTCAATTAAGGTGATGTCGTCTGTGATTTTGTCAGAATTAGCCCTGCAGTGCGTCGTGGGCTTATTTTGGATCTTTCCTCCCACGTCAGTGACAGACTTCTTCCCCATTTACACGCTGATACCATATGTAGGCAGGAGAAGTGGATTACAGAAAGGAAACAGAAAGCTCCTGAGGGATGACACAGGAAAAAATCAACAGGAACTGACATCACAACAACAATAAGGAAACATAAACATAAGAAACGTTGCATCAGTTCAAATCCTCTGGATTACAGCTGATACTAATCTAAGGAAAGATTCACAGTTACAGGCGAAGTGATGTGGTGTGAAAGGGAAATGTGGGCGATGGGAACTTCTAATCAGTGATTACCATGCTGCAAAAGTCTTTGATAAGAAGCACGGCATTTTGTGTCATGGACTTGCACATTATGTGATTTAACAATCCAGCAGTTAACATCACTCTGCTATGCCAGAAGATAAGAACAGATGGATGGTTCATTTCAATGAGACACATTTAAACTTGCCAGACCTGTTAAATACTGTAGTTAAACAAATGTGACCAAACAAATGAACTGTCACTGACTAGGGATGGGCATTTCAAGCAAAACTACTATTCAAAACTTGAACTATTTGATTATTAATTGAATAACCCCCCCCTCCTCCCCACCACACACACACACACACATTCTAATGAGTGTGCTTGGTGGCGGAAGGCTTGTATGCCAGCTTTACCTGCATGGTTTGCGCTGCGTCTCATCATAATTTCTGTTTTGAAGGAGTTCCACACAGACGGCTGTAGTTGTCTTTGCATGTTTCCCCACTGGGACATCTAATACCGGAGTAGCTTCACCTGCAAAGCTCCGGACATCTGAAAGCAGCGTGTTCTTCATCCCAATCTTTGTTTACTGTCGATGTTACTGAGTGTTAACATCTTGTATGCTACTGGAAAAGTCCATTTCTGTAACTCAGCAGAAAATGTACTGCATCCTGAAATTGATTCACATGTTTATGCTTTGCTCTGCTGTACTCCTAAATCCATGTTGTATACTCTCCAGGGCCCAGTGTAAGGTGGCGACCATCCACAGAAGAGGGGACCTCAGGCTGGCCTTTAACTGATCTGACACTCCCAGTGCTTACCTAGAGGTAACCTTCCAAATACACAACCTCCTCAACTTGGGGCCCTGACTCTACTTCCCCAGCTCTCCCACACCTCCATATTCTCCGCTTCCACTGATCAATTCAACCCCTAAAACTTCGCTGGCTCTGGACCTCTGCCTGCCTATTTCCCTCCACAGCCGTGGCGAGTTCACCCTGGGGTGCTGAGGTCATGGCGGTGCCCAGCGCCCAAGAGTTTCACTGGCAGAGCCTGGCACGACTGCCCAGCGGCCGCGTCTATCACACACTGTCTGAAGTGGGGGGGCAGATGTACGTGCTAGGGGGCTGCGATGCTGCAGGAATGCCCTGTCCAGGTCTGGAGCTTTATTCCCCTGAGGTATGAAACAAACGAAACCTGGATGCCGGAGCTGATGTTTAATGTTTCATGTAGGAACAGACCGTATAAAGCTGACACAATACTGTTACTGGTGAATTTGGTAACACATGAATTGTATTCAGGTAATTGATAATGCATTGAAGGCAACGCAAGGGGAAATCTAGGGAGAACATTTCATCTTAATTAGAATTTTTATGTTACACATTTAACCCATTTAAAAGTGTTAAACACACACACACACACACACACACACACACACACACACACACACACACACACACACACACACACACACACACACACACACACACACACACACACACACACACACACACACACACAGGGAGCAGCGAGAAGATGCCTTGCTCAAGGACACGTCAGCCTTGAATGTTGAAAGGAAAACACTGTTCATTCACTCCCACTCATGTTTTTCCATTTTCATTGCCTGGATAGCTTCTGCCAAAAGCTAAGAGTGAACCAGGGACCTTTATGTCTTAAGTTGAACACTCCCAAATGAGCTATTTCCCAGGCACATTAACAGTAATGTATAGAAAACAACTGCGTAAGTAGAAAGCAAACCCAGCATTTAGAGGTTCACCAAATAAGAAGGTGGAAATTCAGAAAAGATCTTACTCTAAAATAAAGAAAAGTTTGGTAACTGCTGCAACTGCTGCCAAATGCTGCCTGATACACACACAGAAAATAATTCACCTTCATCTATTATGTGTGTCACTAAGGAGCTGCACACTGTGCTTGTTCCTGTTAATATAATTTGATACAGTTTGAAGTTAGTTGATTTCTGAAACATAACCAGAAGCTTTGACAGCTGACCTATCTTTCACCTCTGTTCGCAGGTGGACCGGTGGATAAGCCTGCCCCCCATGACCACCCCTCGTGCCGGGGCAGCCGTGGTAGTGCTGGGAAAGCAGATCCTTGTGGTGGGAGGAGTGGGAGAGGACCAGAGCCCTCTGAAGGTAGTGGAGATGTACAACACAGAGGAAGGGAGGTGGCGGAAGAGGAGTGCTCTGCGAGAGGCACTGATGGGTGTATCCATCACTGCAAAAGGTATGAATTATACCATATTGGTGGTGCTGCAAAAAAAGAACAACAACAAAAATAACAGACCAGTTTAGGACATAAATTATGTCCTCGCTGCACGCTACTACTTTGGAAAGCAGGCCTCCAGTTTAAGAGCAGAGACATTAATTAGACTAAAAAGGTGTGGTTAATTTAAACCGAAAGGGTTTAGGCTAAATCTTACTTACTTTTATTTCAACAGAGTTTAAGTGAAAAAAGTCAGCATCCAGACAACCATTTTATGTGCAGCTTGTGACAGATATACCTCCTCAATCATCTTAAAATAGGGAAAAAACTCCACAACCCACTCAGTGTCTCATTAAGTAGCTTCCAATTTCCCGTGTCTAAAAATATCAAACCTAAACAGTTGTGGATTGTGCCAAGTTTTCCATATGTGTTATATTATTCATCAAGACAGAATGAAAAATGATGTAGGAGGGAAACACTATCAAGAAGCACTAAACAAAAAAGTTAATGATGATTTTAAACCTCTCAATACTACAATCTGCCAGAGGCAGTAATTATCACAGCACGTAACTGTAGAAATAGAAATTATGGTCAGATTTTCACATTTCAGACTCCTTTCCTCTCCTTGAACTCATCATATGTACCAAACTTTTCCATTGGGTAAAATAACAAAATCTGAGCTTAAAATAGTGATTTTTAATCAGAACGATCTTATTCTACATGTCATTTCAATTTTTTTCAAAAATAAACTGGTTTGCCCAATCTAGATTCTGTAAAAAAAACTAACTGCTGAATGACACAGTTGAGACCAATGTTCACGTGACATAAATTCTGTGAATTTTTGACTGAACTGCAGGCCTGAGGATTGAGGGAACAAAGAGAGGTTTGTAGAGCCTCTAAGAGTGTAAATAGTTCAATATGTATAGCAAGTAAAGCATTGGTCACACTTGTGGGCACTTGGAAAAATGTATATTCAGATTTTATCTTTATTTGTAAAATAAATTATTAGAGAAATTCAACTTATGTTTTTTTCTTCTTTTATGATTCATGACATTGTAACTATGTTGTACTGCACAAAAGACACTTTGGGGTTTTCCCTACTTTTGGCCATGATTGTGCTGCTAAAAAAATGCATAGGAACTGTTTATGGTTCAAAAGGTGAAGTGTTATTCAATTTTGATATCATGTCTGATGGACCCTACACATATACATTGATGTGAAAAAAACACCAAAAATACATCCTATAGAAATTGTTGTCAATGTACTGTATTTGAAAAAGCAAACAGCTTATCCCATTTATACACTCCCCACCGATAATGGTGATACTCACATTAAACAGATATTTTGTTGTCGTTTTCATGATTATAATACAAACCTGTTTCCCCAAAATTTTACACGCTCTGTAAAATGTAAATAAAAACATAATGCAATGATTTGCAATTCCTGTAAAGCCATATTTCATTGCAAATAGACCAATTACAACATGTCAAGTGTTGAAATTGAGAAACTTTATTGCTTTATGGAAAATATGTGCTTTTTTGAGTTTGATCCCAGCAACATGTCTCAAAAAAGTTGGGACAGAGGCATCTTTACCACTGTGTGGCATCACTTCTTTTTACAACAATTTGTAAATGTTTGGGAACTAAGGAGACCAGTTGGTGGAGTTTTGGAAGTAAAATATTGTCTCATTCTTGCCTGATACAGGTTGTTTTTAGTTGCTCAACAGTTCAGGGTCTGCTTTGTTGTATTTTTCATGTCATGATGCGACAATTTTTTTAAAACTGGAGACAGGTCTGCACTGCAGGCAGGCCAGTTTACCACCCGGACTCTTTTACAATAGAGCCATGCAGTTGAAATACATGCAGAAAGCGGTTTGGCGTTGTTTTGCTGAAATAAGCAAGCCCTTCCCTGAAAGAGACGTTGTCTGGGTGGCAGCATATGTTGCTCCAAAACCTGTATAAGTTATAAAACCTGTATAATATAATGTATTCAGCATTCATGGTTCCTTCCCTGATGTGAAGCTTAACCTCTGGCCCAGAGAAGGCGTCAGCTTTTCTGAATCATGTTGACATATGGTTTCTTCTTTGCATGGTACAGATTCAACCAGCATTTGTGGAAGCAGTGATGAGCTGTCTTAACAGACAATGGTATTTCTTAGCACAGACAGTGTTTTCCACTACAGATTTGAGTCTGTTTTTGTATGCAGTGTCACCTGAGGGCCCGAAGATCACGGCCATCCAATATTGGTTTTCATCCTTGTCCCTTGCGAAGAGATTTTTTTTTTTTTACAATTTTACACTGAGGAACGTCATTCTTAGATTGTTGCACTATTTTCCCGCACAATCTTTCAGTCATAACTCTTCACTTTTGACCTTGTCCCAACTTTTTTGAGACACGTTGCTAGCATTGAATTCAAAATAAGCATATATATTTTTCATAAAACAATAAAATGTCTCCATTTCAACCTTTGATGATCTCTTTGGTCTGTTGCTGCATGTCCTTCAAAGAGTCACCCTTAGCTTCTCTTAAGCTGCTGCGGGGAGAGTAGGGGCTGAACTAGTCCGGCTTGCATTATTCTCTGGGTCTGGGCTGCTGCCCTCGCTATCCCTCGGGGGATAAAGGAGCTGCACTGTTTGGCTCTGCTAACTATCCGGCTTCTCGAGGTTGAGAGGGCAGCAACACCGCTACTAGCAACACAGACACCACGGAAACCGGAAATGAGACGATATGCTTACCGCAACACGTCTCTGTTTAATGTTGAAAACAACTGAAGAGAGACACCTATTTAAAAAAAAAAAAAATCTAATTTAGGCTTCTTTTTATTTTTTTAATTTTTACTTTTATATATTTTGCAGCTGTATATTTTCAAACAGGGAAGAAAACACTCTGTTTTTGTTTGCATTTTAATCACAATCTGTGATCTGCCAACATGTGGCTTTGACTTACAAATAAACACTCAACCCACTGAGTTGTAAATATATACAGTATATCGCCATATATGTATATCGCCATTCAGCCAAAATATAACACTCAGCCTTACTTTCACATCCATCCAACTAGGATCAGGGTTTACAGATTAATGACCAGACCCTCCTTAGGCAATGACAGGAAGAACCGGTCTCATTTTAACCTCTGACATTTAAGGTTTGCCGTTCTCTTTGCTACTGAACTGCCACTTTCAAGTCCTGTTCATCCAAAGCCCAGACAGGTCAAACAAATATAGATACAAAGTATTTTATAGGATTTGACAATGCAGGTGTACAGTAAATGTGACAGTCATGAACATTAGGTAACAATCTAAAGAATAATATTGCAGAGTAGCATTACATAACTGTAGTTATAACTGCCAACATGCCACAAAAGGACTTGGAAATTTGTTGGATTTCACATTTATACAACAATTTAGCATTTGTTTTGCTGTAAATAAGAATTTCATATTCATCAATTATTACTTTTTTGTAAATTGTAGAGAAGATAGTCAGAGTAGCTGCACTCCACTGTGAACTTCAGATCAACACTTTAGTACACTTAAATTCTAATAAACAGAAACCAGGGAAATTTTTCTGTCTGATGTCAATGGAGTAAATTTCTGGCTGATTTATCCTCAAGTTTTACAGTCTGTATAAGCAGTCTTTTCAGAGATCTTCTCTCCACAGCCTCAGATGAGTTTGTGCTCAGTGGTGCATCTGTCAGTGTCTGCTGGAACATAGATAGATGTTGTACACAGACTTATTGGCTGAATATAGGCTTTATCACGCTGGACTCTCCATCTCTCTGACCAGTCTTCGATCCTCGGCCCTTTGCTTTCAGTTTCATCCCAAAACTCATCCCCAGCAACCGAAAAAGAGACAAATTGTCTGACAAAATGATCGATAGAGCCAAATTAAAACAAATATGGTCTTTCTGAATGGATAGTCAGTCACTGAATTGACCAGATGTCATTTTTATTGGCATTTGTTGGATCCTTATTTTCCAAATATTAGATAATGAACATCAGGTAATGAGCTACTCTTTTTCCCAAAATGTAATGTAGATGCAGTAATATTTGAAAAATTAATAAGTTAAAAATATAATAAAAATGCATATTTTTTTCCCCTGACCCTCTTCCTCTTGACTCTGATGATTAATGTGGCTTTTTTCTTTTTTCTATACACTCCCCCACTTCCATTCTCATGCTCGAGGTGTCATTCCAAAGTACCAGACTGTTGCATTTTTATTCTGCTGCTGTACTCCCTGTCCATCCCATGTCTGTCACAGACTCTTGCCTTGTCACAAGCTAACTTCTCATCCGGCTCTGCATGTAGCCATCAGATTTTTTTGCACTTCATAAATTAAAATGCCAGGGAAGTGTTCCCATCGGCTAGACTGAGAAAAAGTTTGGCCTTACTTTACTCATCATGTATTATGATATGGCTGAAAACTCTGTCTTGTGTGTAGATGGCCGGGCTCTGGCTGTAGGGGGAATGGGTGCTGACCTGCTCCCTCGTAGCATCCTGCAGCAGTATGACATTAGAAAGGACGTGTGGGCGCTACTTCCTCCAATGCCTACCCCACGCTATGATGCCAACACGCATCTGCTGGGCAACAAGCTCTATGTGGCAGGTATACACAGACTAGGGAGGCTGGGTTCACTATACTTAAAAAAAATATATACAATGATGTCTTTAATAAAAATGATAATAAACAGGGACATTTTTACTTACAGGTGGCCGTCAGTGTAAGCGGCCATTGAAAGCCTTTGAGGTGTATGACACAGAGACACGCTCTTGGACTACGCTACCCATGATGCTGTGTAAACGTTCGTATGGGGGTGTGATTTGGGACTCAGCTGGGAAGCTTTATCTGCTAGGAGGACTGCGGCAGGGTGGAGGACACCAGAGCTCCAAGTTCACCAAGAACGTCAACATTTTTGACACCAGCCAAGGTATAGAAGCATATCCCAATTATACATTAATACCTTATAATAGTTCCTTTTTTTGGTCTGTTACTTGTATTTAAAGCACTTACAAAAGTCTTCACCCTGCTACTGCCACTATTATTACAGTAAATAACTCCGCATATGCACAAACACTGTTAACGCCTGTTTCTGAGTCCAAGGCAAATGAGGATAACATGCGTTTCTTCAACAAAAGATGACTTTCATTTGACAAAATGTAACAAAAAAGTCCAACTTTACAAATGGGACTGGTATTTCATTGTAAAATAGCGGTACAAAACCAAACTATTCGAAAACCTCTAGAGTTAAATTAGTTGTCAATGACGAAAAAGACACCATGTCAAGTCAATTTATGTCCACTCTACCCTCAATGGAACACAGTAGATAGATTTAAAAGTTTGATTTGATCCCTTCAGTCTCTCGGCCGGTATGAAGCTAGTGCCTTAACTCCAAACATCTATTTTCACATTACTGAGTTTCCAGGCAAGCAAAGGTTGGTCAAAAATGGCTAAATTTATTATTTATTAGCAAACTATTTACAGAACAGTCCCAGAATTGAGCTTCAGAGCAATGTTTTTATCCCAAGAGTAAGAGAACTATTTACGGAACAAGTTTGTTGCTTTATTTATTGTTATTGTTGAGCTATAGTGAGAACAAATGTCTGGCTAGCCATATCAAAAATAAAATTAAAATAATAATATACTTTACTTTGATCAGCAAATTGTGTGTGTCTGTCTGTGTCTGTGTGTGTGTGTGTGTGTGGGGGGGGTGATCGTTAGCCTGGTTTTATTGTTTCATCAAATAAACTGACGGCGGGAATCGCAATATGCATTCAGCCTTACACTATATTCTCACTGAAAGTGGTCAGCTGAGTGAATATATCTTAACAAGGAAGGAGCGAGCCGATGGAAAAAAGGAAACAACCGGCAGAAGCAGAAAGCAGTGAGTCACAAGCTGTACTTTGCGACTCGTCCGGTAAGAGCAAAGTTTTCCGAGTAACTCGGCGAAAGGTATTTTACACAAACCTAATTGAAACGAGCAGATGCCAGAAATTAACCAGAAAAGTTGTGAGTTGCGACACAATTACTCGGATGATACCCGTAACCGTCCAAAGTACATTATCCGTACCGGATACTCGTTTCAACCGAGTACTCGTCTCATCCCTTATTACAACCTATTGCATCCTGTCTTTCCTTTGACTAAAGCCCTTTGATCTTTTTTAGGACGTCAGGGGGAAAAATTGGAGTTAAGCATTTTTACATTATTGTTGGTGCAATTGTTTTGGAACATCTTGTCTTCTTTTAGGCATCCCCACACCTGTCGATCCTTAAACTGATTGTCATTATCCAAAGGAAACTCAATGTTCAATGTAGCAATGCCGCAGCAGACCCACTGGCAATGGAGACACGTGTGTGAGCCAGAATCATAGTTATTTGCTTCCCTTCTGCAAGTCTGACCTTATGTTAAAATGCCCGAACATAAACCACAAATCTCAGATCCAATCTGGCCGGAGTTCCTTATCCCATATGTTCCCACCTCATTTGCTGTCGTCATTCCACTATCTCTACCTGATGAAGGGATAAAAAGCCCAAAAACAATTCAATCAAAAGCTCACTATCAGGCTAACATGTGCGAGGGGTATTAAGCTGGAGCTCAGACATGGTTACCCAGGGTTAGCATGAACAATGAAAAGAGTAGCATCTCAATGTGACAGTTTAACATATTGTATCTCACTTCTCACATCATTATCAACTTGTACATCATGTACAAATAACAATGTCCTTTTTGAGGAAATTGTTTCTTGACAAACAACTGATTATAAGGCTAGCCAGCACTACTATTCTGTAGTACAGGTTGCTAGGCACAGAAATATTTCAACCTCACTGTTCACAAGACTGCACACAGTCACTGTGACCAGCTGATGTTTGCCAGGAAGTACTACCAGCATTTTATTGTTGTTGGGTAGTACAGCTGCACATGTGAACAATGTCACCCAACATTTTTTGTGTCTCCAGAGGAAGTTTCATCACTTGAAGCTTCTTATAAATTGATTTAGGTGATGACACTTAAATGGTAAATAAAATTAATTTATATAGTGTGCTTTTAGACTCTTACAAAGCACTTTACAGTTTTTGCCTCTCATTTACACATAAACTCGCCTACCATCGGGAGAAACTTGGTGGTTCAGTGTCTTGCCCAAGGATACTTCGGCATGTGGACAGCAGGAGCGAGGGATTAAAACTGCCGAACCTTCAATGAGTGGACAACCCGCTCTACAATCTGAGCCACGTAGGTTGAGTAACTAAGTTTCTGAGGTGTTTAGGACCAAGTACAATAACTTCCATTTTGTGTGAATTTAGAAATAGGGAATTGTTGGTCATCCAGGCCTTTATGTCTTTCAGACATTCTTCAAGTTTTACCAGCTGATTTGTTTTGTCTGGTTTTATAGAAAGATATAGCTGCATGTCATCTGCATAACAATGGAAGTTTATGCAGTGCTTCCTGATGACATCTCCTAATGGAAGCATGTACAAAGTGAAAAGTATTGGGCCTAACACTGAGCCTAAATAGCTAACTAAAATTAGCTAATTCTTGTTTGTCTTGAAGACTCATTGTTTACATGAATAAACTGAAATCTATCTGATAAGTACGATTTAAACCAGTCTAATGCGGTTCCTTTGATCCTCGTAACATGTCCCAATCTCTGTTATAAAACAATGCGATCAATTGTATCAAAGGTCATGGTGCCAAGAGACTTTTTTGTAGATCTAGGTATGATACACGTCCACCAAATTTCGTGCATGTAGGTGAAAGTAGCCGTTGGGGCTGCAGTTTAGGGGGCGCAGTTAGAGAAACCAGTAGATGTAATCTACCAGTATGGTGTTGAGAGATTTGGGATGTTGATGAAAAGGAAGGAACAGGGCAAAGAGGTAGTTAAAACCAGAAGACAGAAAGAAATAGAGAGATTAGTAAAGGAAAGAAGGCAACTAAAGAAGCAATTAAGGAAGGCGAATGAGGAGTAAAGACAGGGCATTGAGGTGTTGCAGCAGGAACTTAGAAATCGATTAGCAATACTTTGGAGGGCAGAACAGCTGAGAAGGAAAAGGGGGAGGAAGGAACGAGTTAGGGCTTCCTTTTTAAGGGACCCATTTAACTTTGTTAAGAGGCTGTTTAGTAGGGAAAGAAGTGGACAGCTTGAAGCATCAGGGGAAGAGCTTGAAGAATACTTAAGAAAATCATGGCCTAACTTGACAAAACACTGGTGAAGGGAGGTGCCCGCTTGATAACCCCAGTGAGATACTGCACATTCTCACCGTGTTTCTCAGGCTTTGTTGTGTTGTTCTTGCTTTTTGTTTTAAGCATAGCAGGCATAGTGTTAGTTAGTGAGATGCTTGACAGATATTGAGTCAGTTGACCCTTGCAGTGTTATTCTGCATCAATTTGGCACTTTGTGTATTGTAAATTCACTATGAATATAAGCCTATTTTTTTTCTCTTGACTATAGAAAAGGTTATGTCTAAACTGCATCTAAATAAAAGCTATGAGGCCCAGAAGAATGTAAGTTGGTGTCTTAGTGTCAACGTAAAATGCATTTGTTGTTCTGTATCAAACCCTCAACCAGACTAATGAACTCCGATGTTTTTACTGCATCTAACAAAGCAACACTTTCATGTCCTGCTGAAGCACATATGACTCAGTCAAAATTAACAGAATAAATAATGCAGCAAGTTTATGCCTTTCCTTAGATGGTAAAAAGACCAAAACACAACAAAACAGATGGAATGAAGCAGAAGGAAGAAGAGCGGCCTGCCTTCTTAGGCCAATATGTAATTATCAGGACTGCCACAACATTGTGGTGAGATGCATTCTGTTTAAAAGGATCATCTTTGCGGTCGCCAGTGTCAAAGATTTAATGTGACGGATGCAATTCATCAAACACCGAGAACCAAGGACCATCCTTTTCTAGTTTTAATCATGAAGGGCAATTACAGAGGCGAGCTATGGACGAAATTACCACCACACAGACTACAAAGCCCCGTCTTCAGAGAATCCTTGTCCATTGTCTCCCCCTCTCTCTGTCTGTATTGCCTCTGTCTGTATTTTCTCTCTGTCATTTTATTGTCCTCTGACATCTCCCACCAGAGTAGAATAATGCATGCTGGTGTTTTCCCTGCACCCAACAAAGGAAATCTGGGTTTGAAGACTTGCGTAATCCTTCCAAAGCAAAAAGGAATCAGTCCTGCAGTGGCAACTCAGTCTCAGAGGACTGGTCCTTAAGTCTGTAGCGTGATGTGTTGACATAACTGCAATTCCAGCCTGTAACACTGTAAGCACAATTTGCATTCTTTGTAGATCGGTGTATTCAATTCAACTTTATTTATATAGCACCAAATCACAAAAGAGGTTATTTCATGGCACTTAACACAATAAAGTCCTTACAGCAGAACTTTACAGCATTATACAGCGAAATCCAACAATTCTCACAAGCTAGGAGGGAAAAAACCTCCAGAGTGAAGGAAAAACTCCCTCTTAACAGGAGTAAACCTCCGATAGAACCAGGCTCAGAGGTGGGTGACCATCTGTCTCGACCAGTCGGGGTGAGAGGAGAGCAGAGAGAGAAAAGGACAGCATAGAGATAACAAAACATGAAACTGTTGGTGGGGCCGGCAATCACAGAGCAGAGACATGCAGCTGTATGTTTCCAGTATGTACAATGAATTAATGTATAAGAAAGGATCAAAGACTTCTTCTTTTTCTTTTTTTTAATAGAACAACCATTTTGTATCCATTTTGAGTCCAACAATAACACGTCACCCATTGCAATACTGAAAGATATTTAAATGTGTGGCGCCCTTCCATTTCTTGTTGTTAATAATTTTTTATTTTTTTTCTGTTTTTCTACTTGCATGCTAAAACACGAGTTTGGTCTCTATAGCTAGTTTCCCTGTTCATGACAACTGTACTGGGAGTGAATCTTAATTTAACTTACCCATTCAAATTGTATTGGTTTAAATTGGTGCAGAATTAAGGATTGGGCCGCTTTAACAGGTGACAGGTGGGTGCCGTTACAGTAGCTCGCCTCCTGCACGTTTCAGCAACCAGGCTTCATTCGGTCCACCTCTGCACCCGCAGCCACACAAGGAATCTAAGTTGGGAACCCGCCCCCAGTCCCACACCTTCAGTTGAGTGTGCATTTGCAGTTCATTAGTGTTATTCTGGTTTATTTATGTTTGGTCACAGTACATCTCTCATTTAAATAAATCACACACACGGCTTTGTTTCATTTATCCTACTTACATTTTATTCAGCATTTTGGACAGTACCTTAGTTTCTATTTGTAGCGTGCACATTTAGTTAACTTTTGAACAGTCAACATGTCTGTCTTTAGTTAAGTTTTCTTAAGTTCTAACGTGTATCTCTTGAGTTACCAGTACTGGAGGTCCTGTTGTTGTTTGCTGCTGCAAGTTTTTTTTTTTTTTTTTTTTTTTTTTTAAAGCAAATGAAAATAACCTTTTAACCCAGTGACAATTTTGCATGGCTCACTTCAGTTTTCTTTTTTTTCTAAAGCTTGTTTCACCCAATTTGAGTTAATTCTCTTTTTTTGTCACAGTTGGGCCTATTTAGGAGTTTAGTTCACTTTTCTCTGCTGCATAACCAGTATTTTAAGAAGCTGATCTCAGATGTGTGAATCTGTGTCCTTAATGGTGAAGTGAGGGTAGATCCTGCAGAAACGTGTCCACCAAAGGTGATTTTTTTTTTCTATGGGTAGCTCGCCATCTCGACTCCAGGGTCTCGGGTGTGTAAACCCCAAAAGCTTCTCGTAAACAAAACAAAACCCTGCCTGTCGTATGACAGTGCAACATGAAATATTTTAGTTTCACATTACCATGCGCATAAATACAGGTCAGTTGTAAATTAAGTTTGCGCCGCACTCTGTAATGGCGGCGGCATTCAGCGGCAGCTTAATTAACGAGACTAATGTCAGCCAGCTAATTCCTGAGACATGTGTAGCGCCCCTAGTGTTCACCAAGTGACAGTGTAGGAGATGTTAACATAAAGCTAGGTTCGATAGCAGTATGCCTGAATAACTCAATGACAGAGTTACTATGAAGCAGTTGACAAATGTATTTGCTTTACAGCAACAATAACTATATATACAGCATTGACTTTTGTACAGAAAAATAAAATAAAAAAAATAAAATAGAGCTCTTTCAAAAGTACAAATAAAATAGTGCAAAAATAATATTGTCCTTTAAGTTGAAATCCTCAACTAGTGCTCCTTTAATTTAAGGAGTAGGTAATCCAAAAATAGAGTTTAGTCCTTGTCCTTGTGTGTGTATCAATCCAAAATCTTTGTTTCTGGTCCGTTGAATTTATCACTACGAGGTCCCTGAGTTGCAGGCTTGCAGTGTTAGCCACCAGCGTCAGCTAATTACTAATTCTAATAATCCTTTTTGAGCGAATCCAATTTCAGTTTCATACCAAGAACTGTCCGTTCTTTACGTAGAGATGATTACATTTATTTAATTGTTATTAAATATTGACTAACTCACCAAACCATCTCGCTTGCAACATAATCTTTTAAGAGTGAATAGACTCTTATAAAATGATGGAGAATGGATAATGGGCAACATATCTAACCAAAGCCTTGATCAGAATACTATTTAGTATACTTCAAAAAACAAAAAATGGCATGCAGACAAAATTACTAAATTATCACAGCAAGGCCAGCTTAAGCTGACATTTCTAAAGCTGTACCTTAAAAGCTGGCGATAGGAAGCATCAGTCTCAAAGCCCGCACCCTCTAAATTCACTCTTACATGGTAAAATTGTATATCTAAATCAAAAGTGAGTGTATCAAAGACTAAGTAGAGAAAGGTCAGTAATAAAACATTACTTCCAATCTGCTTTTGGTTCAGTTTTAAAGACTACAGACACATTTTGGCGGTATAGCCCCATTCAAAATAACTTCTGGAATTTATTGAACTGGACAGATTGATGATGCACAACGGTAGCATACACAAAAAAGAGGAGAGGATTTTGCTGAGTAGAGAACAGAGCAGAATGAATGGCTGGCTGTGATCTCTGTTCTGTTCTCTACGGTGTAACTTACCCAGGCTGAAAAAATGAAACACAGCCCTTCAATACACACTGCTACAACATGTAGGAGGACTGGCCATCTGGCTTCTTATCTCTTTTTCATTCTCTCTACTTCTGTTTTGTTTCTCTTGACCTCGTTGCCCTCAACCTCTTGTTTAACAAAGATTGAGAATAAATTAGAAAGAAAGGTAGAACGAGCAAAGAGAGCAAAAGGGAGAAATGATAAGTCAGTAAGAGACAGGCAATGAGGGAGAATTGGAAAAACGAGTACAAAAAGAGATAAGAACAAGAAACAGATCCAGAGGAAAGACGAGGTAGACGAAGATAAAGAGTAAGACATTCATTTTCCTTTCTTGTCCTGTCTCTACCATTCTAATTCTCTCTCGCTCTTCCTCGCTCCCAAATGAAATTATCTTTCGCCCTCTGTCACGATTTTCTCTTGTCTGGGTTTCCTTTAGATAAACAACACTTGGCAGCAACAAAGCCTCAATGTGAAAAAGAAAACTTCTGCAGAATCTGATGGGGAAAGAGAAACACCACTTTGATGGCTATGTTTTCATTTCCATCACTATCAAGTACACTTTTTTTATCATCTGGAGTGCTTCAGCTGTCACTTCAACTCCAACCACATCCGACAGGTTTGTGGAAAACCCGGTCACTCTCAAAGTGTCAGGTAATTAAGGAGATACATTCAAAAGGTAAAGTCTTTCCCACCTGTGACTTGAACGATTTTTTTTTTTTTATGCTGTTTCCAATATTTTGGGATTAAAGCTGACAGTAGCTATTTCGATGGTGGGTAAGAATTAGTCCTCACTCGTCACTGCACCTGCTTTCATTTCCCAGCAGTGAGGCTCAAGTTTTGGCTGCAGTAATGTTATGGTTGAGAAGCTGTTGAGGGATCATGTGTGCCTCACTGTACTAGCTGCTCCAACTGGTTGGTCAGGATATTTGTGGCAAATAAATGTGACTGTTGGCTGCCATCTGACTGAAAACAGACTGTAGCAGTCTGTGTTGGTGGGGGCATTTTATTTAAGGTACAGGTAAGGGACTGAAATATGACCCAGGAATTCCAGTTGGAGTAACAGATTAATATACTCACGTGATTATTTGATGGCAAAACACTACACAACCATTTGTAGCATTCAGGTTTTGATAACTCTGGAAAGTTATCACAGCTGCAAATTCTGTTTTTGTCATGATGGCCACGATGTAAACTGGTAAACTGGTACTGCTGTTTTGCCAGACAACCATTTTTTTTTTCTTTTTTTTTTTCTGAACTCTCTTGTATTGGCAGCCGTGCTGCACCGACGGACTGACTTTATTCAAAAAATAAGAGGGCTGCACTTTTTCAGGCACGGTTGAATGGTGGGAACACGGCTTCACATCCTCCTGTTAAAGTTCCCTGTCAATTGGTGTAGAGGTATTTCTGCCGACTCCGTGCATACAAAGTGCGATCAAAATGTTTTGAAAGTGCTCCTGTTGCGCAGGAACGAGGTGCAGCAAAGTGATGCGCACGGAGAATGCGTTCCTGACCTGACGCACGTTCTTCGGTCCTGGACAGTGACACTGTGCCCTCTTAAAACGCAAATGCCAATTAAAACACCCGGCCCAGCTCATTGCTTCATTGCTGTAGTAGGCTAGCATATCCAGGACCTCCAGCAGAGTTCCACAGTTTGACACAAAATTTGATGTGCGCTCTCCGCTCCCTCCCATTGAGGTCACAAAAAGGTGCGTAACGTATGCGCTGATGTTGATCGAGTCACCCTCACTTTGAATACAAAAGTTATTGCTTCTCTCTGTTCCATGCTTTATTGCTGCATTGCGCTCATATGTTACGTAACAAGAACTCTGAACTCTTTGGTCGCACCTCGCATGAGAGAAGTCTCTTCGACGTCTACACCATCCAGTGGCAACACCTACACCCGCTCCAAACTGAAATTGATGTTATGAATTTGAATTTGTCGTCTTTCTCACAGCATGTTGTTTTTTCTTTGGTTCTCAAGTACAAGATGTAGGCTAGCTTAAGCGACGCAGCTGTTATTCCCCTAAGATTCCTCATCCTCTGTGTAGTCTCTGTTTCTCTTGTATACAGAGTAGGATGTGTGGTCTACAGCCTGGAATTGGCTGTGCTGTTTGGTGCGCATTAAGTGAGAAGATGACAGCTAAGGACAAGTTGCACAAAGGCCAGGCTAAACACTCGGAAAAGGTGGTACTGACTTGTTGTATTTTTAAGTTGTCAGTAGGTTAACTAGGCTTTTTTTTTTTTTTTTTACTCATAGCCTTTACTTTTTAGCTCGATCTTTGTCAGTCTCATTCGGTGTTTTTTTTATTTTAGAAGCTCCCAGTTTGCCCTCTTTCCCCCTTTTAGTTCACCCTTATATTTGTGTTATAACTTTTGATTTAATAAATAACTTTTGGATAACAAATTAGAACTGGTTTTATGTTGCTTCCCTTTTACCAGAACGAGCCAGTGTGGTAACGAAAGCATCTCTGTACCACAGTAGCTGACATTCTGTAGTGTCTGGGGAGCAGCGTGTGCTGCTGCGCTTTCCGCATTGGAGAAAGAAAGAAAATGCGACCCTCCGGTCAGCACATTGCTCATGTGGAATGGATGGAGATTTCCTATGTGGAAGAAATTTTGAAAAAGTTCAGCTGGAGCTCCGTGGAAGTGAAGTGGTCAGCATGACCGGGTCCACTCAAACAAAAAGGGTCAGCTATCTCTCGTTGTTTCATGCCACAGCGACAGCCTCTTGAACTCAACAAGGCGTGAAATTGATCTTACTCTCCGAGCCGCAGGCTCAAATAAAAATCACTCTGACGCAGACTTTTAAACCATTAATTCTGCTCCGGGCGGTGGTGAACCACTGACCACTGGACCAGGGCAAGTCGGAACAAGTCGGAACACGGCTTATGGCGACGAACGAGGCCACCCACATTACAGCACAGAGTACTGTGCCGCCTACATCTTTGTCACATATTGGAAACATAAACAGGCAAACTGATGCTTAAAATACAGTACAATGAGCGACACATCGTTGAGAGCTGTTTGAGATTATCTTTACATCCACCAGCATTTATCCTTGTGTTGTTCTCCCACTATTTACTAATTCAGATATTTCAATGTCTTGATGTGCCAACGGGCTGACGACAACACTATCCCCCCTATCCTCTCCTGTCCCCTGCCTTTCGCACTGTTTAAAGTCTGGATTTGCTATAGCCTTTGTGTGTGTGTGTGTGTGTGTGTGTGTTCGTACGTACTGTCCGTGTCCTGGCTAGCTGCCTTATGGTTCACCTGTTTGTGCAGGTCATGCTCTGAAAATTTAGCAGCATCCTTTCCAGCTGAAGGTGGACACCAGTGCCCCCCCACCCCAATTTCAACTCAGCTTGTTTAGAAGCTTGTGCACACATATTTGCTCTCCCCAGCTGTCATATGTTATTCTTCTTCTTCTTCTTCTTCTTCTTCTTCTTCAGGTGCCTGGCTGAAGTCAGAGGACACAGTGGCAATGAAAACAAAGAGAGCTGACTTTGCTGCAGCCTTTCTGCGCGGTCGGATGGTTGTTGCAGGGGGACTTGGTAAGAGACAAAATAATCCCTGCTGCTGACCTCTACGGATTAAAGCCTCACACTTGATTTGTTTCTGTGAACCTTGTGTGTCACCCACTTTGTTCGTGCACGTCTACTTTGAAAAGCCTCATTAAATACAAACAAATTAATTTGCCGTGGCAAATTGAACATCTACAAAATAAAAGAAATCCAGCAGGAAGTGCCAAGAATAAGGCATGTGTTAGGCTCCTGATAATAACATGTTATCTTATCTTTTGTTTTATGATTAACTGCTGGTTTGATCATGGATTTATTTAATCACACTGGGTTTTCCCTTCAGGTTGCTGGAAGGTGTAGGTGCTCTGTTTTCAGTGGGTGGTGAGCAGTTATTTGACTGAAAATGATAAATTTTCACATAAATTGTGACTACTCTCATGACAATATTTATTTAGAAAATGCTGCGTGCCATTAAAACACTATTTACAAATCATTGGTAAAACGAGGCTCACAGTAAATAGATCGGAACTTTGATTTTCTCACCCTCCCATATAGGATTCGACTATTATTCAACGATTAAGCCCACCATCCACTCACTCCCAGCAGCTAACTTATTAAGAACTTGACTTGTTTTGATAAGTCCACCTTAAATGAGTCTGCTCAGTTTAGGCTAATATCAGTGCTAACCCGCTTTTCTTTAAACAGGCTTGGGTCTTGAGTTGTAGAATTTATTCACTGACAAATAGCTTAAACGCTACACACACACACGTGTGGCACTGCTGCATCCACACCACTCTACTCAAAATGTAGGTAGTCTGAGTAAAAAAAAAAAAAAAAAAAACTTCATGAAATCCTAATGCATTTCTGCACTTCTTGCTGAGAAATGTACTATTGTATCTGGTATAGTAAGACCTGAAGACTTGTTCGGAGCCTTTGATTCACATGTGTGTGTTTACATGTCCTCTTTAGGTCATGAGCCCTCTGCTCTGGACACAGTGGAGGCCTTTCATCCTCAGAGGAAAAAGTGGGAGGGGTTGGCTCCCATGACATTTCCCAGATGCTCTGCCTCTTTCATTGTCATTAGAGACCGCCTCCTGGTGGTGGGAGGAGTCAACCAGGTACTATCAGTATGACTGTAAAGGTGACACACAGTCTTTCCAGTTAAAAGGAGCACAATTACAGGAACTTCAAAACCTCTATTGGTATCCATGGTGACAGATGCTAACATTGCACTTACATCGGCAGCACTGTTAGACTCATATTGGATCGAAATCGATGCAGCAAAAACCAGAGGTACCGTCTTTTTCATCCGATGCCTTCCTCTTCCTTGTCAAGACCGAGCTCTTACATACATTGCCCACAATGCAACACAGCCACCAACACGGCATGTTATGGTAGTAGGGACTCGTATAGCCTGTAACCTCCAGCCACCAGGCAGAGGTGAGCAGAGGGTCACACAGGTCTGATGCGCTCACATCTTTCTAGCTCCGCACCCACAGATTTGTTTTATTTTCAAGCTTTTAAGCCCCATATTGACTCAAGTGACATCAGCTGAGGAAATTTATCAGGTTTCACAAAGCTCCCTCTGGAGCCGCAAAAGGCTTTGTACAATATTTGTTCACATATGCAGTCACAGTGCTTAACATCTGTAAACAGACTTTGATATGTAAAATCTGTGGAGTTCCCTGAAAATTGCTCATCATCTCTGTTCTGTGTTGTACATCTGGATTTAAAATCTACAGAGGAAATGTTTTTTTTTCTTCATTACAATTTCACATAAGATTCAATATCTAAAACATAACGCATAATGTATCGCGCATAGTGAACCCTGAATCCCGCAATGGGAAATTGTTTTTGCTACAGCAGCATCTGCAGGTTGCGAAAGCTTTCAAAATGACAGAATAAAAAATGTAGGTAGTAAAAAAAAATATATTAAATATGAAAAATGTTAAAATGCAAATTATATACAAATATAATAATATTAAATTAAACTAAACAGCAGTGCAATGAAGTAAACAAACGCGGTAAACAACAGTACAACAGTGTTATTGATGTAGGATGGATTTGGCCAGAGGTGAGTTATTTAACAGTCTGATTGCAAGCAATACAGGCATCTAGATGTAGTTTGAGTTTCGTTCTGGTTCGGCTGCCATGTGCCACCAGATATGGATCAGAAAACAATATTTGCTGAAATGTAAGCAAATGTACACTGTGTATCCCCATGGATTACAGAGAATCAGTTGAAACGGGAAAGTACCCAAAGAAATGGATGCCTGTGTAGACTGTGAACCAGTTCATTGGATCTTGTATGAAAGAAAAAGGACCTGGTCAGCACCGGTTTGTACACTTGGCTTGATGAGTGCGGCTGATACACAAGAAGCTGCCTTGTTAGGAGTGCATAAAGTAAAGTAAATTGTAGGACCTGGTGTCGCAAGATAAGCAACCAATGTCACACTGCGTCATTAAAGCCAACAGATAATATTTTTGTAGTCCTCGCAATCAGTTCCAGTCATTGGACCGACATGTCTTTTGGCGTTACTCCTTATACGATCGGCAGTGATTTTCCAACGCGAGACACCTCAGATAACATCATCAATCTTATGTCATGGTCCATTTGAATGGAAAGAAAGGGAGTCTGAATTGTTTTGTTCTTAGTCAGTTACAGAATGTACTATAAAGTACTCTCGCTTTGGTGTTTACCTGTTATAGTTCAAATATGATACAATAAATATGATAAAGATTTAAAATAGGGATTGAACTGTTGACAGGAACTATGTGTGTTTAATTTACTTGGGTATCAGTATTGAATCCGGTGTCTGTAGGGAAATATCTGCAGACTTTAACTGCCCATCCTTCTGACTCTTTCAGGTTCCCAGCTCGGCCCATGAGATCCTCTACGTCAAAGAAGAAGAGTATCTGTAGCCTGCAGTGACTGACGTGACTGACACCAGACAAATGCAGTGATTCCACTTCTCACCTCTCCTGAAACAGACTGGGGTACAATGTTTAGGAAGCATTGAAAACGCTGAGAGAGATGGCCGACAGACTGGCTTATCTCACGTAATGTAAGAGATAACACTGCCCCCTGCTGGATTTAACTGACACTTAGAACCAGTTAGCACACATGCACAATGGAGGAGCTGGCTCTTTCTTCACACTGAGTTGTTTCTTGATACGTTGAAGTATGTAACACCTCTGCATTTCAGAATTGGAGAAGAATTTTGTAGCTATTATGTCTAGTATTGTAGACAGAATATATATGGAAGACCTATTATATTGCATTTACGGTATTTATTTTTTGTTTGCTTTTGTGTCTATTTATGTGTTTATTTGTGTGCAGCTTTTTACAATTTAGCAGTTGTAGATTAAGTGAATTTCACACTATTCATTTTGTCTGGATTACTGCGCCACCTGTATATTATTTAATATCTAGCAGAACAAACTGTTTAATGTTTGGTAAATGAACCGTACTGTTACAAAATTTGTACTAAAGCAATTAACACCGCGTGGAGGTTTTTAATATCAATAATTTCTCGTGCAATATCTTGTAGTAATTACACTACGCTGTAATATCACTCTTCTGTGAAATAATAGAGCACATTTGTGGGTATGATCATAGTTATTGTGTAATACATTGCATACATGAAAGGAAACAGTGTATTAAGTGACACTATGTTTGTTGTTGAAATAATGACTAGAGTGCTGTTGTAGACGACAGACTTACAAGCTGATTGTGCCCATTTTATTCCTGCAGCAATACAATTTATGTTTGTAGTGTCTCATTTTGTGCAACATGTGCTGTGCAGCTTTAGTCATCACCTGATACTTCACTCAGGTTGTGATGTTAACGGATTGGTTGTTGTGACTCCATAAATATCCTGCTGACTCGTGTCCTGTTTGCTGTTCTTGCAGCAAAACCCTTTGACTAACCTGTATTTTTTTTAAATTATTTATTGTGCTCAAAATTTATCTTCTAGAATATTTTTATTTTAACTCTGCAACATAATGGTCAATCCTGTTTCTGTCCTGCACCCGACACGTAGTTTAGAGGATACGAGTGGTCACATTCAGTGAAATAAACTGAAGCTCTGGCTTGAAATTGCACTTGTTTCCCACGAGATGGCAGTGTTCACACGTACACACACTTTGTGAAGGCACCGGCTGACTCATTAAACAGATGAATGTCCTCCACAGTGAAGGAACATAAACTGACAGTATATCATTACATAATAAGTCAGTTAATGTCATGTAAATTCATTTTAATAGAAACCTTCTTAAGCTTATTAACTGCCTTACACTTACTGAGGAACACACGCGCAATCTAGTGCTATCCAATACAAGAGCCATATATTCCTAATGTTTTGTCCACCCCAGAATCCCCCCCCCCACACCCCAACCACACACACACACACACACACACACACACACACACACACACACACACACACACACACACACCCCTTCCACTACCACCATTACCAACTGGATTACTAGAGTTTTCTCAGTATGATTGAAGGTAGCCAGTAGCAGTGACGGCAGACTTACTGCTACCCATTCAAAATGCACAATAATGACATTGCTGGGCAGCAGCATTTAGAGCAAAATATACTTTTCTATGTTTGCAAGGAACAATTTAGGCTTTTATTTGATTATTACATTTACTGGAACCTGGTAGCAGCATGTTCTTCTCCTTGTACTGTTTAATGGCGGTTGGCAGACATCTTTTAGGTGCATTAATGCCATCTTCTGTTAATGCATTGCTGCCAGGCGCCAGAAAAAAACTAAAGAGAAATAAGTCAAAATGATAGTCACATTTCATTTTTAGATTTTTTTTTTTTTTTAATGAACATTTGAAAATCAAAAAACGTATGACACATCCCCTCCTGGGCAGCAGATTTATTATTATTTATTATTTAATGCTAAATAATTAAAATTGTATCATACTAAATATGTATTATAAAGGAAACATTGCCACAACACTGCACTTTATTCATTTTAACCGTTTTACACAGGAAGACATTTAAAAATTGTTTTTTGAACCAATTGAAATTAAATAAAGTTCTGAATTTTTGAAGTCCGTCTTCAAAATATTTAAACAGGTTTTGCTTACTGTAATCATTCTTCTTGTTTATAGTGGCCATGAAGAAAGGGTGCCCGATTAATTTCCAAAGTGTGGGGGCCAAAAAGCACAAATAATTTTCTTTAGCCTACAATACTTTACTTCACCCCAAACATCCCATGCACACGTCATTTTACAAATGACAGGGATTAAGGGTCATTGGACAAACAAATTAGCATTTCCAAACGTGCTGTCTTTCTTTTAATTTTTTGAGAAAAATGCGACCAAATGATATGAATGATAAAACGTGCAGTTTTGGAACTTTTCAATCTAGACAAATAATGATTTATGAAACAGGCTATATCTTTCAAAGCTATAGTTTTTGGTGCAAGACTCATTCTTTTTTCAAAAGTCTGACTGCTTTGGGCTCATATTTACTTCAGACGCATATCCGAATCCATTTTTACATGACAACCTAGACGGAAACAAATATAAACTTTTTTGTATTTAAAATAAAGTAAATAACTAAACTAAACTCTAAATTATGTAATACTGTTTTCTCTTGTATAAATTCATGCTGGATTTAATAAAGTTTAGTATGCCAATGAGAATTTGACATTTTGAGGATATTGTTACACATCTTTTATCTTTGTTCCTATCTTCTACACATTTTTGGCAGGCAAAGCAAGCCGGGATTAAAGAGGCTGCCGGGACCAGGTGTTACCAAACCTGCAGACTTCCCCGTCTCAGACCTGGTGCCCTCGACACCAGGTCTGAGGATGGCTCTCCTAACGTGTTCATCATGTAAGATGTACTCTTTTTCGTGGGCAGTTGGCTTTGTTATAGCATGTTACTTATTGTTAGTTATTAAACTAGTTTGTCAATTGGTTTGGTGTTTAATTGTTCTGTAATAAATATTCTCGTCAGCAGTAAAAATGCCGCCATTTTGTTTTTGGTGGAAAAATGGCGGCATAGGCTAGCTCTCGGGACGCGGAACGTCACCTCGCCAGCGGGGAAAGACCCGGGGCTGGTGCAGGAGGTGGAGCGGTACAAGTTGTATATAGTCGGGCTCACCTCCACGCACAGCACTGGGTCTGGAACCGAGCCCCCGGAGAAGGGGCTGGACTTTATCCTTTTCTGGAGTGGCCCAGGGTGAGAGGCGCCGGGCGGGAGTGCGGATACTCGCGAGCCCCCGGCTGAGCGCCGACGTGTTGGGAGTTCTCCCCGGAGAACGAGAGGGGTCGCCGCCATGCGCCTGCGGGTTGCAGGGAGGAAGACTCTTGACTGTTGTTATGCGCCGAAGGGCAGGTTCGGAGTATCCGGCCTTCTTGGAGTCGGCGGGGGGAGTCCTGGAAACGGCGCCGCCTGCTGACTCCATAGTTCTCCTGGGAGACTTCAACGCTCATGGGGGGCAACGACGAACGAACCTGGCAGGGGGTGATCGGGAGGAACGGCCTGCCCGATCTGAACCCGAGCGGTGTTTTTTTTTTAAATTTTATTGGACTTCTGTGCTAGTCACGGTTTGGCCATAACAAACACCGTGTTCGAGCACAAGGTGGCTCATAAGTGTACCCGGTACCAGAACGCCTTAGGCCGGAGATCGACGATCGACTTTGTAGTCGTTTCATCTGATCTGAGGCCGCGTGTCTTGAACACTCGGGTGAAGACGGGAGCAGAGCTGTCAACTGATCACCACCTGGTGGCGAGTTGGATCAGATGGCGGGGGAGTCGGCTGGAACGACCTGGCAAGCCCAAACGTGTACACGAATATGTTGACATACATAGTGCTTTCAAGTTTTTAAATTCAAGTTCATGGGGCCTCTGAGATTTTGGCTCGCTGTCTTCTGCCCCCTTCTCTGTCCACTGCCAGCTACAATCACCTCTTCATGAACATTTCTGCTTCGTGATCAGAAGCCCTCGATGTCAGTGGGTTCTTCCTTAGGGCAGCTGACGTGGAAAGAAGTTTCCAAAGACATTCGAATTTCAGTTGGTACAGACAAACAAAAGGAGGTGAAGTTCTATCTGAGCTATGGGGAGCATTTACCGATTCCGACTGTCTTCAGCTGTAGGGAAGCCGTGGATGCTTTCCCATTCACTCCTCTCCAATTGGTTTCCTTCGCAAAGGTGTTTGAGATGATGTGCTTCATTAAACGCCGAACTGTATCCTTGACATCACTTCCGCCAATCAGGCTGAGGTGGTTTATCTAAAGTATGAAAAAAAAATAGTGTACACGTGTGCCTCTTTTGCAAGAAAGAATACACACACTCGCCAGTTTTGATCAAAAGTCAGATTCCTGAAGTTGGATTTCAAGACTTTGGCCTTGCTGGTCCTTTACTGGCAGGAGACCCTCATCCATTTACAAGTGAGATACATCTTGTTTTCTTGCATGTAGAGTCTTGTAGGGTGTTTATTTGGTGCTTTGTGACTTTTTCAGGCTTTTGATGCTCCTGAAAAGCTTTAGTTCACATGAGAAACATGTTGAGGATGTTATCAAAACATCAAATAATGTCATCAGGGAAATGAAGAATAACCATATTTGTGTCAATTAAAACATTAAGCAAGACGCAGAAATAAATTCGAAATTTATCTAGCCTGTTTACATTTCCTCCTCCCAGTATTTTGCACGTCCAAGTAGAAACGCACAATATTACATACGCATTCAGGCAAACACGCAATATTGTCAACGTCAGTTAAATGCACCTCATTAGAAGATCAGCTCGGACTTTTTTTTTTTTTTTTTTTTAGCATTTCATAAGGGTTTGAGAAATTGATACACTGCAATGGCCTGGTGCTGTGCATTGGCTACAGCCCTGCAGGAATGCAGCCATAGAGAATGATAACTCACGGGTAGTCCTTAAGAAGATTAAGGAGCTAAGAGGATTCATTCTCTTAGTACATGATACAGTGTTTAATGAGCCGATGAGAGTCTTTCTTTATTAATTTCTATCAAAATGACCTCGTATCTGCATAAAAAAAAATGTGATCCTGGTAAGTATAAAAATGATGTTCTAAAATATATAAAAATAAAATGTAGTTATGCACATGTTGTTGTGGCTTTGACTTAGTATATGGCATTTTAATTGTTTACAACTCCAGGTACCCAACTCACCTCCCTATCCAGAGGGGGATTAGCAGGCAACTGGGGAGATTTATCTGCTATTGTTTTATCCTTTACTAAAACAGTAAGTCACGAGTTCACTTAAGTTTTAGCAATTGTAATTGCATTATTTCATCTAAAAAAAAGTGTTACATTAGAAGTTGCAGCCAAAAGAAGTGGAATTACAGTAATTATGAAATGTTAACTGATTAATTATCCAATATCATGTGTTACTGGGACAGGAAGTTAAAAGACAAAACAATAAAGTCAACCTGAAAAGTAAACATTTCTGAAGACATTTACACTTTGCTCCCTCCAGCGCACAAAGCACACCTTGTCCACTTTGGAAGCCAATTGTAGGAAAACACAAAGAATTATTAGTCTTTGTTATTTTTGAAGAAAAATATTTAATAACAATATTGGATGGATGTTTCTTTAGAGTGAAGAAAAAAATTAAAATAAAAGCCATGCCACTGACTGCCAGTGACAACAGAAATAGCCAGCTGAATGAAGATGTGTAGGTCTGGTTACGTTTGAACATACATGTTTAGTATGGGGGTGCCTCTGGTGGTTAATGATCCTACAGCCTCCTTTTCCAAACCAGGAAGTGAGGTGAGAACAGAAGACAAAAAGCTGCTGGGCCCCAGCAACACCTCGGCAGAGTGGCTGCCCTTGGCAACGCACAGGCGGTCTGTGCCAGTTTTGGGCTACTTCTGTCCCGGGGCTTCTTTGAGCTCAGAATAATGTCGGTGGGGGAGATTTGGAAACCTTCCCTCAGCTCAGGATGAATGGATGTCCCCTACACGCTCTCCCATCCCATCCAACCTCCCTCATCTACCCACAGGAGCAGCAGAAAACTGCAACAAGCTTAAGCTGGAGTGTTCACTTCTTCTCCTCGCTACATCCGATAAGTGAGAGTTGCTGTCACTAACATCATCCAATTATATCATTCCATCAGATTAATTAAAGGGTACAAAGGAAAAGGTTTATCACAACTTGGGTCTTGTTTTTTTTTTTTTTTTTTTAAGTTTTCACCATCATTCCTCCTGTGTTCAAAGTGTACTCGGCAAGTTTATTACAGACTTCTGGAAACCTGGCAAAATTGCTTAACCCTCGTGTTGTCCTTGGGTCAAAATGACCCGCAGCTGTGTTCGACCAAGTTCTATTTTATTTCTATATTTTCATATTTTTTTGGGATCATTGGTGACAAGGATGCTGTGAGGGTTTCTTTAAACCAAAAAAAAAAAAAAAAATCCCCAAAAATATAAAAATATAGAAATAAAATAGAACTTGGTTGAACACAGCTGCGGGTCATTTTGACCCAAGGACAACAGGAGGGTTAAAAAGAGAGACAATCCGGTTTCAAACATTAAGTCTCTAAACTATACTCTTAAACTTATCTGGATGAAAAGAAGTAAGGGAAACCGAAGGTGGAAATATCCTTCAAACTTCCTGTTGTAAGTTACTGTAAGAGATCGTAAACGGGCACAATCATTAGCCGGCTAATGTGCGAGCATATTTGCTGTCTGGAAACCACCGATGGCAGCCCTAATGCCACATGCCTTATTCGGTTTTTAACATTTTATTCATGCCAAGTCCTCTTCAGATTTAGGTATCACCTCAGCTAGCCATTGGGTTTTTTGGTTTTTTGACCTTGCACATCAATTAGAGAGAAAATGCTATGATATTATGTCAATTTTGACAAACTAATGGAATAGATATTTAAATGGCTTTTTTTCTTCAAAACGCAATTCATCATATATTTGTTTGTTTGTTATGCTGGGTGTAAGTTAATATAATTTGGAGGGGATGTTGGCATTCTTCAAATATTTGTGATTTACATTATTTTTCGAAATTCATTACTAGGATGAGTAGTTTTAATGGGATCATTTTAAATTAAATACCCTTCACTCAGCTCCTTACATTACATTTTTAAAGAAGAAAAACTAACATAGTGTTAAATTTCCAGGCATTAATGGTTTGAGAGATTTTTGTAGTTTGAAGGCAGACATGATATAAACTTATTGTGTTTTAAAATATGTCAAGATAAGTCCTGGTTGTTTGTTGAAGCTGTGCTAACCATGATTCAGCCCCTATCCCTGTACATTTGTAATGTAATTTATTATTTTTAGGCATTTCTTAGATAGATGAGGAAACAAAGCAGGGCAATGATATGCAGCACAGCATATATAACTGTATACTACCATGAATCACAACAGTGATTGCTTCTTCTACTATTAAAAACCCTGAATTGGCTCAATCTGGGATCGCAGTGCAGACAAAAAGTCTGTGTCCTGACCTGTGACCATTGGCTCTTGTAATGAAATGAGCTTCGACCTTCCAAAAGGGTTGTTCCTGCAGTGAAGTGCAACATAAAGCCAGAGTTTGAATACGGAAAAATAATGCCAAACCTACAGTGAGCAGTGTGATGATTAAATAAGTTAGTCAGACAAAAGCTCTGCAGACTTGCTGTCAATGGGAGAAAGCAGTTAGAAAGTGACACTCAGCCGTACACATTAACTGTCTTTTACTTGTACGTGGTTCGGTCTGAGTGAGCGTGTGTGTGAGGAGGTATGGGTGAGTATATGGTTCACCCATTATACAAAACTTCATCACTAAAAATCACATCAGGGAGAAATGGAAAATTTGAAAACTAAGAAAAATTGTCTCGGGTCAAGAGAGGTGCAGAGTGGGACCGGTCCGGTGACCAGGAGCCTAATGTCTCTTATCCGCTCTTTCTCTCCTCTTCCCAAGTCGATAGGGAAACTCCACCGAACCCTCACCGGATGGGTGCGCTCAGCTCTGGTCCGGGCAGGATCAGGTGGGGCCGTAGACACGGCAGGCAGGTCAGGCAGGCAGGCAGGCAGGCAGCTCCAGAGGTCCTACGAAGTGCCGGAACAGGTCCACTGTGTTTGACGAGTCCATTATCTGAGGCTATTAAAAGGTCGTTAGTAACTTTCACCAGAGCTGTTTCTGTGCTATGATGAACTCTAAAGCCTGACTGAAAATCTTCAAACAGATCATTCCTTTGTAAATAATCACAGTTGATTTGCAACAACTTTTTCAAGGATTTTAGAAAGAAACGTCAGGCTGGAAATTGGTCTGTAGTTTCCTAAAACAGCTGGATCAAGAGTCGGCTTTTTAAGTAAAGGTTTAATTACAGCCACTTTAAAAGCCTGCGGTACATAGCCGGTTACAATAGATCGGTCGATCTGATCTAATATGGAAGTATTAATTAAAGGGAAGACTTCCTTGAGGAGTTTAGTTGGGATGGGATCTGACAGACAGCTAGAGGATCCAGATGAAGAAATAATTCTAGTTAACTCAGAGAACTCAACAGGAGAGACATTTCCCAAGTATACATCTGGTCCTACAGTTGCTTCCAGGGCTGCTGTGCTTAACATCACATCAGTGACGGTGGCAGGAAGGGTCGGCCCGATTCTCTCCTTAATAGTAAGAATTTTATTGGTAAAGAAGTTAATGAAGTCATTACTGCTGAGAGCTGAAGGAATAGAGGGCTCAACAGAACTGTGACTCTTTGTCAGCCTGGCTACAGTGCTGGAAAGAAACCTGGGGTTGTTCTTGTTGTCCTCTATCAATGATGAATAATATAAAGTCCTGGCCTTACGAAGAGCTTTCTTGTATAATATTAGGCTATCCTTCCAGGCCAGGGGAAATTCTTCTAAATTAGTGGAACGCCATTTCCTTTCCAGCTTTCTAGTTGCCTGCTTAACAGAGCATAATTGTGAATTGTACTAAGGAGACAACCTCCTCTGGTTCATGATCCTCTTCTTCAGAGGGGCGACATCATCTAGAGTTGTGTGCAAAGAGGCTGGAGTGTTTTCTACAAGATGATCACACTTGTGTCGGACTAAAGTCAACGTAGCTATCTTCCACTAGGGGAACAAACTGAAGCCGGACTTCAACTAAGCCAAAAAAGAAAAATTTAAAAACCACACAACACATTAACATTGCCTAACCACTAGCCAGTAGCACTAGCACAGAACATAAATTGTGTGCTGCTCGCTTGCTGGCCTGCAAATTTCTCAATGACTCTCTGGTTGAAGTCATTTATCTCAATCACCAGCTTCTTTTCCATTGACAGCATGGCCAGTCCTGGGTCATGGTGTTTCTGAGAATTATTTTCAGGGTTGAAAATTAACCAAAAGAGTCAAAAGTTGTTCTTAATTGCTGGACACTAACAGAGTGTGTGTCTGTGTCTGAAGCATGGACTGTGGTCTGAACCTGCAACAGTCTGTACAAGGAGGTGGGGCTGTGTGTGTAGCCGGCCTCAGTGTGTGCACACAGCTCGTGTCTGTTAGAAGCCTTCATCAACACGGATTGACACATTTACTCAGATGATATTCGTACTCGTCAAAAGTACATTATCGGGGCCGGATACTCATTTCAGCCGAGTACTCGTCTCATCCTTAGAAATAACAGAATTTTCCGCAGTTCCACTTTAAGTTGCCGTTCCACTGCCAGTCAGATAGGAAAGAAACAGGAGTAACCGTGTAATTACTTAATGGCTGATGTAAGGTGACCCTGAAAGACGGGTCGAGAGTTGTCCAATCACGTTAGATAACAAATTTTTTAAACAATACAGATTCTCTGCCAATTAAAGAGGGAAGTGGAAAATCTGGTCCAACCAATTGAAGAGCAGCCTCAGGCCCCATGGCTGCCAAAAGTTGAAGGACTTGCAATCAATCTCATTTGGCTGGCGCCCTGCACCAGGAAGTGTATGTATTTACACAGAAATTAACTAAATACAATTTGTTAACAGTTTTTATTGAATGCTTACAGGTGCTGACAGACTACCAGGTGCATTTTACGAGCAAACAATTATAATATATATTTTACATGTTAAAGTAGTATTTATTTCCACATTGGAGGAGGCGGTGCCCCATATAAATCAGACGGACACATCCGGGAACCTTTTCTTTCAGCACGTACTCTCCCCCTCTCGCCATAGACTTCAATGTAAAGAAGAAGAGGGCAATATAGTGCTTTAATAGGCCCAAATTATGTTGACTTTTTGGGTACTTTTACTTTCTCCATTGAAAACAAAGAATGTGTTTATGTTCTTTGTATTATAGTTAAAGTCCTGTACTGTTAATCTTACTCTTACCTGGATCGTTAAGTGGGTGTCACTCGTTCAGGTTGATAACTGTAACCCCTTTGTGTCTCTGCTGCTTTGCCAGGGCAATTACTTTGATCAATTTAATGTGGAAAAAACCTCAACGAGAAATAGACCGGCCACAGAGAGCGGCCATAGACACAAGTCAGCCTCACTTGAATGCAATCAACACATTTTAGACTGGATGATGTCAAAGTGTGTGTGTGTGTGTGTGTGTGTGTGTGTGTGTGTGTGTGTGTGTGTGTGTGTGTGTGTGTGTGTGTGTGTGTGTGTGTGTGTGTGTGTGTGTGTGTGTGTGTGTGTGTGGGTGGGTGAGAGAGGGAGTCATTTATAGAATAAAATATAATTATTAGTGGGCAGCAGAAAAAGCCTCACAGACAAAATCACCACAGCTATAGAGGAAGCAGTTAATAAGCATTACCTAAATAGCCCTACAAAGCATTACTAAATCTGGTTGTACCACTTAGAGTGCAGCAATTATTGCTGTATCACATGAATTCTGTATGAATCACTGCTGATGGACCACGACCATTTAGTGCCTGTTAACTTACTGCTTTCAAGCAGTGCCACATATGAAACAGATATACAGTAACGCGGCCAATTGCAAATCTGGAGTTTTCAAATAAAAATATGATATGATATGATATGATTTCAAACAATGAAACTATACGTGAGGAGAAAGCATATGACCATGGTGTCAAAATAGTTTTCAGTATTTTTCTAAAATTATAGAAATCACAAAGGTTAAAAAGAATTGGCCAAAAATGAGTTTGGACTACGCATAAAATGCTAGAGGGTTTTTAATTTAAAACAGACACCTGTTGCTGTATTTGGCAGACCAAAGGTGTAAATACATACCCTAGTTCACACCTGGCATTAGAATGCATCTCAACATGCATCCCGAGTGATCAGATATCACTTCCCCGCTCTAAATGAAAATAAACATCTACTTCATAAATAAATAGATAAACAAATATGTGAAAATGCACAGAAATGTGTGAAGATATGAGTCAAAACAAGAGGGTTCTTTTTTTTTAACAAAAAAATACATCCTTGTTCAGTGAGCCTAATTTTAATACTCTGTCTATGTGAAACTGATGACGTATTTCACACTTGTAAATGTTTAAGTAGTCATGTTAGCAATTCGGAACCATAACCTTCAGCCTTGACTAATTACATCAGTTCAGGGTCTAAAAAGGTCAGGCTCTGCGCAGCAGTGAATAAATGAACTTCGCAAGAGCGTGCCAGCGCATTCATTCATAGCTGTAGGTCTGATGTGTGCCAGGAGTTACTGACCAGGTGAATTAAAAGAAGAAAAAAAATAAACCCATAGTCTTTGGTGAAAGAAGTGTCAGGTAGACAGCCTGTGTTTTTATTCAGAAAACAGCTGCTTTATAGCCAGCAGTTTAGTTTGCAGGAGGTAAATCTCTCCTATTTTCTATACAATTCAGCTGACCTCCACAGAATGATGCAGGATATGTTTTATATTGGACATTATTTCTATTGCCTATGCAGAGGATGTCAATTGAGAAGCAGGGCCTTCAATGTGGCCAAGGACACATTTAGTTGTTGTTTTTTTGACATTTTTGACACATTTGACCATATGCATATCATAAATGATTGTTAGTGTAGGTTAATATGTAAAACTAAACTATTTTGTAAGGTCTTCGTCTTCCCACTGCACAGAAGCAAAAATTAGAAGATTAACAATATAATAATCGCCTGACACTTAATGAGACATAATAGCCTGCTGTAGGTTCTTCCCTGTCTGACTGAGGTTCACCTGTTTGTTAAAAAATGTATAAAACAGACATGATTTGGACTGTATGACATGAGCATCAGATATTGTTGTATTTATAATTCATAATGAACAGTCCAATGTTGATGTAAGCAAATGTGTTTGTAACAGAGGTCTGTTAGCACGGTGGGTTCTCTCAGCACAGAACGACGACAAGCAGCTCCGGTACTGTTCAAAAGGGTGTTTATTTTACCAACAACAATATCAGAACGGCAGTGTGCTCCCCTGCCGAGCATCCGAGCACACGACACACGTCCGTCCTGCAGCCTCCCTGCTGCTCAGTGTCCCCAGGAGTGAGAGCCGTCCGGTGTCCTGCTTGTGGCTTTTACGGGGCAAGAGAGACAACCTGTTTGTTTTCGTTGTAAAGTCAATCACTTTTGTTGATAGTCTGGCTATGAAATATTATTTGCTTTAAAGGCTATAAAGTGAAAAATAATGGACAAGTAGTCAGGAACCGCTCGCTCCCGCCACACAAAACTTAGACCTGCGTTCGTGCTGTGCCTAAATTGACAAAAAAAAAAGAGAGCCCTAAGTGCTTTAAGACCTTCAGTTCAGATGCAAAAAATCTCCCCAAAGAAACTTGAACTGGAAAAAAAAAAATTGGACCTCAGTAAAAGTAACAAAGGAGTCATCTTTAATTGTGTAGTTTGCATGTACAAATGCAAGAATGACCAATACAGAGATTGAAAATCTGAAAATATAATCATACTAGATATAAATAAATCTCCAGAAGGTGCTTTATGTAGACCATCTCTCAACTGCTTATTTGACAATGTAATTTGACTTTCTCACAGTGTTATGCAAACTGTGTGAACAGAGATCTTTTCCAGGAAGCAGTTCTTCCTGGTTATCGGAAAAGCATTTGCTGATTAAAACCCACAAATGCTTAAATCTATAACGAGGTCTTCCATAAGAGAGAGAGAAAATAAGCCCCAGTCATTTCACTTGAAACCTTTCTGTCATACATCAGGAAATCAGAGCAATATCAAATATTCACTCGTGTAGACGAGTGATTCTTAAAAAAAAAAAAAAAAGAATAACAAGGCTCGGCTTTCAATCTGTAATGGCTGATAACTTATTACAGGGGAGACTTTCACCTGCATGCAAAAAACCTTGAAATAAAAGAAAAAAAAAAAACACCATTCTGGGATATGGCAAAAAAAAATATTGGACTGATGTCCCTCATGTCTGCACAAGTATGTAGCAGCAGATTACTTGCTTAGCTTAGCATTCATAACGTCGCTTAACACTAAAGAAAAGAGCAGTGGGAGAGGGGCAGCTACCCCAGCTTGGAGGCACTGATTGGTTGATTTTGTTACCTTTGGAGAGTCAGACTAGCTGTATCCCCCCCACCCCATGTCATCCAATTAGTCTTTGTACTAAACTAAGTTAGCTGCTAGGCTGGTGGTATACTGCATTTACAGATAGGAGTAGTATCAATCTTCTCATCAAACCGTTACCGTTACGTTGTTAGACAGTCATTACTGGATTTTTACACTGTGTGTAAACAGGCACAGCTCAGGCGTACGGGGGGGTGGATGGATTGCAGTCTTTGCCCACTGGGTGCTATTGGAGCTGCTAATGCTGAGCCGAGCCACTGCTGTATAGCAACAGGCGAACAGGACAACAAAGCTGCAGGTCCATTGGGGACGTTGTCAGGTGCTGTTCTCGTGGCAACAGCATAAGGAGGCTGAGGTAAATAGCACCTGAAACACAACCATGCTTTGCTATCCCTTGATGAGAAGGAGTCTTGGTATTCCTAGCCTAAATTATGTAAATACACAAATTAAATATGATCATGGTATTACAAAAAAAGTTGATATGAATTATTATTAATAATAATAACAATAATATCTAAATTCAGTTTTGCTTTTTCTGCTTCCCCACAAGTTACTTTATCACAATCAACTATGCAGTTTTAAATTTTATTTCTGAGGAATGATTTACAGCAGTTTCAATCTGGTTTTTAAAGGACACAGGGTTGAGGAAAATGCCCAGTAACTTTTAAAGGCCTACAGTTTTTTTGTTTTTTTTGTCTGTGATCAGGTGAACAGAGTTAAGGCAAATCCAGTCATTGATTTGTTAGGTTCACTTATGAAGAGAACACATGGTATTATAGTCGTTAGGTAAGAGACTATTGTAAATTTGAGTGTTAATATCTGTTTTGTTTGTTTGTTGCCCAAGGATTGAGCCTTTGAAACTACACCAGTGGGTTTATATACCCACTTTAACCACACTGATGCAACAAAAAGTCTGTATATGATTGGAATAAGATTATTGTACAATTAGCATGGTGTTATTGAGCAAGGTCGCTGTTGAATATGGGAGGACTCATCCGGGGTCCTTACACAAATGTTTTAATAATAAAATTAAGTTTAATAAGGACGGGTATCCGTATGGATATTATGGCATTTTACAAATATAAACATTATATTTGTTGATCTCTACTTTAGGTCACATTGGTGTTATTCCAAACGCACACTTGTGTAAGACCTGCATTTATTTGTCCTCCATGCTGGTGAATCAATGACTGAAATCCTCCCCATTTTAGTTAGACTGTACTCTTATGCGTGTGTGCCCATTCATTCTAGAATCTAGGCCTATTGTTAAATTAAAACTTCTATCTCAGCCTTCTTGTAGTAAATTAGTAGGCTTGTGAAGGAGACTGGCATAGCAGGGGCACACATTTCCACACACGATGACAGAGGGAGGGGGCGTGCTTGTGCGCAATGGAGACGAGAGGGGAGGGTGGTGGCGGTGGTGGTGGTAATTGTGTGTGTGTGTGTGTGTGTGTGTGTGTGTGTGTGTGTGTGTGTGTGTGTGTGTGTGTGTGTGTGTGTGTGTGTGTGTGTGTGTGTGTGTGTGTGTGTTCAGAGGGTGGAGGGAGGGCCCGCCTTGTGGCTTCCTGGCCCCCTGCACCGGACGGGTGTATTATAGATGCGCATCCAAGCAGCCGGGCGGCGGGGGCCACTGGACGGGTGCAATGTGACGAGATCGGGAGAGAGTGGGACGCAGTCTTGACCACGCTGGAGGGTGGGATTAACCATTAACCACCATTAACCATTAAGGCAGCTGTGCTGAACCGGTACCGTACATAAGGCGTGCGCACCGGCGTCCACGCTTCAGCCTGAGTGTGTTACCCAGAGGTGGAGGATACATTCAGCGAGTCACACGGAGTCATTGCGCTCATGCAGACCATCACTCCGGTTTGTCCCCCCACTGGAACAGTTGACACTAAAAGGTAACCAACCCGAGGATTTTATTATGATTACTGACATTTGAGCTGTAATGCCATATCAGAGAATAAGTGAAAGTCGCGTAATGCCTTTTACTGACGGAATGTTTCACTTGGCGACACAGACTGCAATGTCCCAGCTCCTGCCCTAGATATATAGCCTATCTGTGGCGGTAAAGAACGGAGAGTTATGGTGCGTATGCATTCATTTTCACGAGTTACATACTCGTGGTGATAGTGGCAGTGACATGGTCTCAAGCCCAGCGTTGGAACAAAAAGCTCTCTGCCCCTGTTTAAATGGGAAGTAGAATAGAATAGGAGGGCTCGTCTATTCAGCCTTGACGAGGGGAGCACTAATTTACGCCTTTGCCATGTTGGGTTCGGGTGGTATTGGTCCTGACTACTAAACAGAGAATTGTTTCAGCGGGGAAAGCCAGAAACTGCGAGTGTCGCATCGTACTGCAGGATAAAAGATGCGTCCAGCTATAAACAATGCAACTGGAAGCTAAGGGATTGATCTTCAAAATAAAAGCCATTTTAGAAAAATTTTAATTTATAGTGTTAGGAAAAAGTTGAACTTTTATCTGATCACGTTAAAGATCACAGCAGATATCATCCAGGCTCATTATTACCCCCTTAAATTGATTGATCGCTTCATTACCAAACTGTCAATATAAGAAGTGAGTTTTGTTGAGATGAATTCATGTGGTTTCTCCAAGTTACCGGGAATGGAAACGAGGAAAGATTAGAAGCCGTATACACTTCACCGCGAGACTATTACAATTCAGTCCCTCTACATCCTGTGCTTAGTGCCATTGTTAGAAGTTGGAGGACTATCTGTCTCCTGAGAGTTTTCAGCTTGTCAGTTATTGGAATCTATACTTAGTACTTGGCTGAAAAGGGGTCTCTACTAAAGTTTGTTTTCAAATTTATTATGTTGGTGAATATTTCCTTAAATGAGCCTGATATGTTTGGTGTTGCACTGGATTTGAAAAAGGTGAGAGTGTTTATTTTGAAAGGCAGGACTCAAATTGTTTTCTTTGTGTTGTATTTGCAATGACAGTGGTGTGACACTGCACTTCCAGAGGATGGGCACAGAATCCCTGTTACAATATCTTTAGAGGAGGAGGACATTTCTCACTGGATGAATCTTTCCTCAACGTTGCCACAATGTCAGTGGAGAGTGAAGAGCTTTTGGCTGGGCTTGTAAACTATGATAGTTGCTTGCTATCTGAGTTTCAGCCCTCTAAATTTGTTTTTACTGTGATTAGCTGTAGTATTCCAACGACAATTTTACGTTTACCTGTGGGATTTTATTTCTTTACTAAATTCTGATGAGCAAAATGAAAATGCTGCATAAAGAAGTAAAGCATTTTTCAAAGATGGAAGCCTGAGCCAACTTTTGGTGCCATTAATGCCGCTGTCCTTTAGGCAATTAAGACAATATTGTAACATTGATCAAATCATTGGTGTACCAGGTTGTGACATTTGAAAATAAACCTGAAATGGGGTTGGAAGAGGTTTTTAAAATGAATACTGAATGTTTAATGAATTTATTCTCTTCCCAGGTGACTGTCCACTCTGGTTGGAGAGGAACCTTTCCACAGCGGGTAATTCAATCCTTAAACTGCAGACCTTTAAATATCTGCTTTGAAAACCTCCCAGCAGACACGTGGTGTAAGGTGAGACATTCCCAGCCCAGTGCACTAACCAGTCTGACATGATCAGTGGACTGAGAGCATGACCATGCTGTGCTGCAATCTGGCCACAGCAGACCTCTGATTTGACTGTTTCTTCAGCTTGTATTAATCTTTAAAGGACTGTTAACAAGTGACTGAAAGGGATTTTTTTTTTTTTGTACCCCTAGTCCATTGTTTACCTTTCTCTTTTGTTTTGAACCAGTATGCCTTCTTTTTTTTGCCGGCCTATCCTGAGCACCCTGCAGTGAATGGAGAACATACTGGTTCTGCTCCCGAAGCACCGACAGGAACACGGGCTCTGCAGACACACGGCTGCGTGTGCCTTGCTGCAGGTTTTTTCCTACGGAGCAGTTTTCTCCTGGTCTTTAATAGCGACCTTCACTCCCTGTCAGCCTCTTTAATGGGATAAATCAATTGGACTGATCAGGTTCAAAACCAGATCAGGTGGCCAACTCCATTCAGACTTCCCCAAAACCACTACGCCGAGGCACGCTGACCTTTTCTTTTCAAGCCAACTGTCTTCCAAAGGCTTCCGCATGGTACTTTGGTCGAAAGAACAAGACAAAGTCCCCGACATCGAGATGTCCTCCGGGGCCATTGAGATGAAGAAAGAGGGAGGCCCCATGACCCCAGCCTTCCTCAACTCCAACTGTACCGTCCACCCAGTGATTCTCACCAAGGGCCCTGAGGAAGTGAGCCCGGGGACAGGGGGCGAGTTTGAGCTCACAGAGGTCACATCTTTTACAGAGAGGGCCGGTGAGACTGGGGAGGATGAGGAGAGGTCAGAGATTGTGGTGGCGCTGGACTGTCGGGCAAACAACAAAGGTCAGCGGGAGGAGGATGCTCTCCTGGAGAATGCAAGCCAGAGCAACGAGAGCGACGACACCAGCACCGATCAGAGCCCCGAGCCACCAGCACCTCTCAAGGAGACGTCTTTTTCCATAGGCCTGCAGGTGGTCTTCCCCTTCCTGCTGGCCGGGTTTGGGACAGTGGCAGCGGGAATGGTGCTAGACATTGTCCAGGTGAGTGATCCTAGTATTTCTTCTGTATTATATTCTTAAATATATGAAAAGTTGCAGCATGTTTTGCTTATGTTAGATTCTGATCAGCAAATCTGAATAAAGGAACCCAGACTGGTTAATTCCCTTTGATGCAGTCTTGAACAATGTATTTGCAACAAATGGTGCTGTTGGACAAGCCTAAAACACTGAATATGGAGACAGAAATGGCAAGTTCCATGTTTTAGTAGCTTTGGAAGATGATATGAAGTGGGAAAAAGTTTTGGGCAAATATATTTTTATCTTTCATATCTTTCAGGACAACCAAGATTCTGAAATCAAGACATTAATTGAATCAGTTGAACTCCACTCTATTCTGTTTTGTTACAACCCAGTTACCTGTGAAAAACAACGGGAGCTCTGTCATATTTAAAACGAGAGACAAGTTCAACTTCCAAATATATTTCTGACCACAGACGGAGCTCCGGGCAGACCGTGTGCACGGAGTCACATTGTGGGACAGACTTGCCCTGGAACATTTAAATAAACTGGTTTAGCGAGGCCTGTTCGCCTTGGCATGTGTCAGTCATTCTGTTGCTGGCCTATCTGGTGGGCTACCTTTGGGGATGGACAAATGGGACAGTTGACACACACCATGAGTTATTTTCATAACCTTTTACTCCTCTACGGCTGCCTTTCCACAGGGATGGCACACGCTGGTACACACTGTGTCTTCTAATGACCTGTCACAAACCCTTCTATTTAAATCTAACATATTTGGATACAAAAGAAACACAAATTCAAGGTGTGTACTGTAGTGCAGTGCATAGCCAGGGACCTGCTGGATCCACTTAGCTTCTGAGAAAACAGTTTAACTTAACTTATAATTACTTCTTCTTTTTCCCCCCCTGTTGACTCACTGTATTCACTGTCTTGCTCTGAACATTTCTAAGAGTGCATTGTAGAAATACTGGCCAAAGTCATCCTGACAGGTCATATATTTCTTTAAAGTCAGCTTCTAGTGCAGATAAAGCTGAAGGTGTCAGGCTGCCAGGAGACCAGTCCGGGCACATTGTGTACACACATATTCATGCCAACATTGGTGGACCCCAGAGACTCGGCACAGAGAGGAGGGGGAGAGCAGGAGAATAAGTTTACTTGCTTTGAGCACCTGAAATGGAGTCACGCTTGAGTCACGATGAAAACAACATACAATGTGGCGTCGGAGCCTCAAATAATATGTAGTTAGGTATCTTCACTAAACCAGGAATGCAGAGGTTTGAGGTTAAACGTTTTCATGCTGCCTCAATTTAGGCACCATGCTGGTGTGCTTTCTCTAATTTCCAAAACACTCACTTCACCATTTCTTGTAGAGGTGAAAAGGGGAAAGAACTCACTTAGAAGGTACAGGACCTTTTAGTTCCCTACCAGTCTGCTGCACTTGTGGCTGTGGGCAAACCTGCTAGAAATCCTTGCACTGTGATGTGAGGTGAGGCTTGTCTCGGACAACTCTTCCAGCTGAGCAGGTTGTCCTGCTGACTAATTCCTCCTCCATGACACTGTGGAATGCTAACTCAGCTAATCCCTCCTGTCCTTGCAGGAAGGTAATTATCTAATATAAGGTGTGTATTATAGTGCAGTGCATAGCCAGGGACCTGCTGGATCCACTTAGCCTCTGAGAAAATACTTGAACTTAACTTATAAGTTATCTCAGGCTCTCTCTGTCACTGGTTTGGTCAGGGTGCACCAGTTCCTCTGCTAAAAGTGAGCTTGAAAACTGTAACATGCTCTCGCCTTTAGTTCCTGTGTCTCCCTGGCCTGAGTTTCTAAGTCTTGAGCTGGTGCATGACTTAGCTTTTTTTGATTGCTTTCTATAAGGCCTCTCTGAAATGTGACCTCGTTAACATTGGTCACTTTAACTATCTACAGCACACACACACACACACACACACACACACACACACACACACACACACACACACACACACACACACACACACACAGCACACACACACACACACACATACAACCACACACACATACACAGCTTCTGGCCTTATTCCCACACGAGGTTGGCCCAGAAAGGACTGTCCAGGCTGGTATATAGAGGAGTGAGACGTCTGCATAGTTCTGCTCAGTGACTTGGCAGCAGAATGACCTAAAACTGTCAGTCTCTTACTGCCAGGGCCAGAAACTTTGAGGGTGACCGGCTCAGTTGGACTGGTTACATGTGGTTTGTAAAGGTCATATAGTGTAGTTTTCATGGTAATGCCAGAGTCAAAGATCAAATGAGTGCTTTTAAGTCATAAAAAAAGTTGTGATGGGTCCCTCATTTCCAAAAACTAAAAACCAAGAATGCAAAAATCCCCAAAATGTTTGCACAGTATATTATCATAAACATCAGTGTGTGTGTGTGTGTGTGTGTGTGTGTGTGTGTGTGTGTGTGTGTGTGTGTGTGTGTGTGTGTGTGTGTGTGTGTGTGTGTGTGTGTGTGTGTGTGTGTGTGTGTGTGTGTGTGTGTGTGTGTGTGTGTGTGTGTGTGTGTGTGTGTGTGTGTGTAGGTGTGTGTGTATGTCTGCTTCCGAGTTTAGCCGTCTGTCCTGGACTGCGGTGTCTGTTAAACACCAAAACACAGAAAAGAAGTAGGACACAGCTTCAGCCTTAAAAACAGTCTAAAAATACAGGCACCAGTAAACAGGAAATCGTACAACAAAGATTTTACACCAGCCAAGCCCTCACTGCTTACCCAATACCATTTCAGTCCAACCACAGCCACTTGCCTCCTTTTCACTCAGGAGCCGTTCCGGCATCAAAACATGGGCTTAATTCCCTGAAACTAAATCATGTTTTAAACTACTGGCTTCATACCATCGCTCCGCTGGAAAAAGTTGCATCAGCTTGTGCTCAAATGTACATAATTCTGTTCTATTTCTTCCAGGAGTTGTCTCAATAATGCCACTTAAAGATTGAAATATGTGATTTAAGAACACAAATCAAGTATGTTTTTCAAAATATTTAATGACACCAAACCGTCGGCATCTCCTGTTGCGCTAATTAACTGCTTGTCTTAGATAATCTGCTCGTTTTGGTTCAGTTTTTTCCATTTGCTCATGATCTTAATGTCCTGACAATCATTAACAACATGTCTTCTCACAGTTTTAAAACCTTGACAATAGCCCAGACAGCTACTTGGTTTGGATGTGAGTGACAGAGGCTGAAAGGATTAGCAGGTTAGAGTACTTTTGTGTTGCCCAAAGTCCTGGCTAATCTTTCACTGTCAAGAATCCCTAGGAAAAAGTCCCAGGTTGATTATTTGTTCTCTCACTGGTCAAATAGTTTAGACTTTACCCTCATTCCATCTTCATCGGGTCTGAGGATGCACCCAGTACAGGTCTCAGGTTTCTTCAGGACTTAGTTTAAAGTTTGATTAGCTTTTTGAGGGAGCTTCAGTGCTTCTTATGATAACTTTGTGTCTGAGAAGTCTTACACATTTTAGTGACTCAAGGAAATTTCAACTCTCCTTAACCCCCAAGACAAAAACTACCTAATCTTCGCCAAAACCATTCTGCTTTGTTCATCCATTTCAGGGTAATAGGGTCTTCTTCTGTTGCTGATGTTCATCCTCGGCTGGATTCCCATGTGCCCTTATATTTTGACCACAGCTATGTCACTTTGAACCTGCGTGTATGTGTTTGCACATGAAGCTGGACAGTCCATGCTGCAGCACCAGAAAAATGAAACCACCACCACTTGGTGTATTTTCTGTGACGCTGCTGGTGTTGCATTGACGCTATCAAGGTTCAGTTTCCTACTCAGTACAGCGAGTACAGTTATCACAAATAAAATGGGGCCCTGTTACTCAACTGGGCAACCCGACCCCCGGTGGGGCTTGCATACCAGAGCTCCTATAGGTCTGTACACAGAGGTACTGGGGTTGTCCAGTACAGTTCCTAGAACCGAGGAGGAAGGGCTTGTTTGGCTCAGAGCCAGTCTTCCATGGAGACAACAACATATATCACCACAGGGGAGGCAAAGAGGGAGATAGGGCAGTGAGACAGAAGTAGAGAGAGAGAGAAGGCTTGAAAACATGCGGCTGTGAAAGAAGAGAGGAGTGCTCACAGAGATGCTCACAAGGCTGCTGGACTGGCAGGGGGCAGTGAGCCAAGCCGAAGGCCTTGCTATTGGAAAGGGGCTCTGCTTTGCCTGAGAACTACTAAGGGAACAGAGAAAGGGAGTTTCTCTCATCATTCGGTGCCATACGTATTGATACAACTCATACTGAATTCTAAATGGAACATTTTATCTTGTACATTTGGAGGTAGCAACCCTGTGTAACAGAAATGGAGAGTTTGCTTGTATGAGAAATGCAGCCCAACAGTGCTCGTATGTAGCTTCAGCGTTAGCTGCTCCTCTGTTTACCACCTCTCGTCCAGTTTTTCCTCTTCTTCTCTTTTCTAAACTGTGTCAGCCTCAGTGAATATTGATCCAGCTTGGGGTAGCTGGACTGCAAGTGCTGGGGGCCTGCGAGACCGGCCCCAAAGATAAGCACTTTTACTGGAGATAGATCGATAGCCTCAGCCTCAGCCTCAGCAATAGCTTTTTTTTCTGGCCACAGTAGACCCTAAACCTGCACTCACAGCATGAAGTCTAATGGAGGCAGTAATTCACTACAGTGACAAGCCCCGGGACTCGCATGGATCCCACCTCTCCAGGGCTGGCCAGCAGCCAAGGAGGAGGTTATCGAGGGTCGGGCCTAATAACACCAGCTATTTGTTTAATTCTAGGCCATCTATTGGATACATATGCAGCTGAGCAGAGACTTTCTCTTGTGCATGCGAAATGTTAATTGAAATTCTGGTAAGCCCACCACCCTGCAAGTTTTTCTCTAGATTTAGCTGGTGTAGCTCCTGGCTGAATTTGTTTCAGGCTATGTATTTGGTTGTTAGAGTAGCATATACAGCAAAATCTTGCTTTTTTTATGCTAAAGTATGAGCTAGCAAGCCAGGCCTATCAGGTGGATGAACCTAGAAGAGGAGGGTGATACATCATTTCAGCATGAAGTCCCACTCACCTTGTTCTTGTTGAAGGATAGGTGGCATGATAAATTGTGTGAAAGGTCCAAAGAGACCAGACTATCTGCTCCATCATACAGGTCTGGTTTCACCACTGAATCAATATTCAAAGAAAGTTGCAGAAACCCAGAGACACTCTGCCCCCCCCCCCTCCCCTCCCAACTACAACTAAAGCCTATCTATGTAGGCAACAGTGTCTATATGAATACCATTTCATGTATTCACTGTATTGATTTTTTGTTACTGATAGTGCAGTCTTGTCATTGCAGCACTGGACGGTGTTTACGGAGGTGTCAGAGGTGTTCATCCTGGTTCCAGCACTGCTGGGGCTCAAAGGCAACTTGGAGATGACACTGGCCTCCAGACTTTCAACAGCGGTAAGAAACTAATGTGTGTGTGTGTGTGTGTGTGTGTGTGTGTGTGTGTGTTAGTTTTTGAGACTGTATGGGATTGTCCGTGTGTTACCTTTATCCCTCTCTTCCCATACCAGAGTACCACATTTACAGTACGTGACAGATTGAATTCTGTTCCATTGTTTTATATGATTTTGTGGCATTGATTCTCACATAGTCCCTGAAAGAATCTGTGTAAGATTTAACTCAATATCCACGTTGTTTTCAGTTATATGCAGGGCACAATGCTAGCCGTTTTCCCAAGGAGCACATGAAAACGCAAAGAAATGTAGGATCACAGTTAAAAATGTTCAAGTAACACAGTTTCTTAGCAAAAAATAAATAAATATATATACATATTTATACTGCACACGCATCTGTGTTTTTGCTTCTTCTCTTTGCGTCCAATTATGTTGCGAAAATGGAGGTCTATGGAATTGGAAGATTTTAGTATCTAAAAGGCATGGGTCTTAAAATATTGACAAAGCTCTTTAAAACAATTAAAAAGAAAAATTCTCACTAGTGAGCATTTACCAAGGGACACATATCTATGCAATAATCCATACCACCAAAATCACAAGACTAAGTCAAAAATACTGGCTGGAACTTGTAACTTGTTGATAATACAACAACTCTATATTCAGGTGTATATGCATAATTTTAAGATATATTTATTGGGGGGAAAAACAACAGGAGATCATTGATGTGTGAGGTGATTTTAGTAACACTACACTGAACAAGACCAAAGTTATTGAATATTTTTGTAGTGTCTCTTTTTTCCAGTATGTCACTTTTCAGACGGTCCCTAGTTTCACAGCTGGCTGTACACAGAAACCTGTGTTAGCTGTTCGGCTCCGAGGATGACTCATTTTCACGAAAATTAGGTTGAAGCTTGTTGTCTACCTTTCTGTGGAAGGAATGAAACGTGATTTGTTTTTAACGTTTAATTAACGAGAGATTGATACAGGGAAGTTCAAAACTGCCAATATCTTTTTAACTTTACAGAAGTTGTTTTTCCCTGTTTTTCCTGTTATAATTTCTCTCCTCCACTCTCCCCCCTCCTAAAAAAGTTAGCAGCATAAGGATTCAGTGTCACACTTAGCGTCACTGTTAGTGGGCCGTCGGGCAGTGTCTGACTGCAGCCACTGTCACCACTTCACACTTCACTCAAGATTAATATCAGTTGTCTGGTGTTCAGCTGATAGGCTACATTACATTTGTAACAAGAGATTATGGGAGGTTTGTCACCTTTACCCGCACACCGTGCTTCTAAATTATTTTTCTAACCCGCACAAAGCTATTTTTAGTTGCATATGCGAGTGATTTACTTGCACTGCAGAGCCCTGATATGCTGTGTTAGTCAAGGTGAAGGGATGCCGCAAGTACCATTAGATGCTAAATGTAAATCTAACAGCAGTCAGTGGTTGCTCCAATGAGCTCTGGGCTTTAACAGCTCTGCCTGAGCTCAGACTACCATTGTCCATGATACAACCTGAGTGGTGACCTGACAGCATTGCCAACCCCAGGTTCACAGCACGCCCATGATTTAGCCCAGTGTTGCTCTTAAGCACACCAATCCTCACATTATTTCCACTGGTCTGAGGAAAACAGGTAACATAGCTGATTAGCACTGCAAACAACGGCCCACCCAGTACATAGACTACTCATTGACAATAATATTCCTAAGTACACAAGCAAACACAGAGATCACATACTGTACATACATGTGTTGTCTTGGAAACTTTCCACAGTAGCCTAATCCCTTTGACTCCAAGTTACAGCTAAATTTCTAAATCCTTTTGGTATCAACTAGTAGTACAATGGTTAGGGCATCATTTTATACCCCATTTACAAAAAAGTTGGGACTCTGTAAAATGTACATAAACACAGAATGCAATGATTTGCAAATCCTATAAAGTCATATTTAATTCAAATTAGACCAAAGACAACATATCAAATGTTGAACCTGAGAAATGTTATTGTTTTGTGAAACATATATGCTCCTTTTGAATTTGAGGCCAACATCATGTTTGAAAAAAGTGGGGCTAGGCGCATGTTTACCATTGTGTTGCATCACTTCCTCTTTTAACAATACTCTGTAAATGTTTAAGAACTGAGGAGACCAGTTGCTGGAGTTTTGAAAGTGAACTGTTGTCTCACTGTTGCCTTAATAGGATTTCAGATGCTTAACAGTTCGGGGGTCTCTTATGTCAAAATTTTCATTTTACAATGCACCAAATGTTTTTAATCGGTGACAGGTCTGGACTGCAGGCAGGCCAGTTTAGTACTTGAAGTCTTCTATGATGAAGCCATGCTGTGGTTGTGCGTGCAGAAAACGGTTTGGCATTGTCTTGCTGAAATAAGCATGGCCTTCCCTGAAAAAGACATTGTCTGGGTGGCAGCATATGCTGCTCCAAACCCTGTATATGTCGTTCAGCATTAATGGTGCTTTCACATACGTGCAAGCTACCAATGCCATGTGCACTAATGCCTCCCTATACCATCACAGATGCTGACTTTTCAACTGTGCGCTCATAACAACCTTTTTTGCCCAGAAGACCCAACATCTATGATTTTCAAAAATAATTTTAAAAAAATTATTTGGTAACAACACAGAACAGTTTTCCGTTTTGCCTCAGTCCATTTGAAATGATTGCTGGTCCAAAGAAGGCAGCGTTGTTTCTGGATCGAGTGCTTGGTTTCTTCTTTGCATGGTATAGTTTTAACCAGCATTTGTGGATGCAGCAATAAACTGTGTCCACAATGGTTTTCAGAAGTGTTTCTGAGCCCATGCAGCAATTTCCACAACAGAAATATGGCTGTTTTTAATGCAGTGCCCTCTGACAGCCCAAAGATCACGGCCATCTTTGTTTTTGGCCTCTTCCTTTACGTGCAGATTTCTCCAGATTCTCAAAATCTTTTAAGGATATTATATACTAAAGACGATGAAATCCACAAATTCATTGCAATTTTACATTGAAGCACATTATTCTAAATTGTTGCACAATTTGCTGACACAGTCTTTCACAGAATAGTGAACTCCTCCCACTTCTCTTCACTGCTGAGAGACTCTGCTTTTTTCATACCAAATTGTACTACTGGCCTGTTGCCAGTTAACCTTATTAGTTATGAGATGTTTCACCATGTGTTTCTTTTAGCGTAACACAGCTTTTCCAGTCTTTTCTTTACCCTGTCCCAACTTTTTTTTGTTGAATAATCTTTTAATTCCAAACAGCAGATAGTGTGTGTCAGCCATGTTACTGAAAGGCGCTGCGTGTAGGATTTTGTGGTATCTAACGATGAGGTTGCAAATTGCCCCTTCCAAGCGTGCTGAACAATCTATGGTGGCTGTGAAATTCAAACTGAAATTCAAGCAATCTCTGCAAAATTTACGTGAGCTTGCAATTTTTCATAATTCCTGCGAATGTCCTTAACAGAAACTCTGCCTAAAATATTATGACATAAAGGAGTCTTTCCAAGCAAAACTCATTTTACGACCAGAATAAACTCATCATTTACAATCAGCACAGCTCAGGTCCCTCTCCTTTCATCACTGAAACAAGCTGCGTGCCAGCTACTTGTGAAAACCAGAACAAGTGGAAAAGAACTTGAGTGACGGGGTTTGTGGGAAATGTGGTCTTATCATTGGAATGAGGAATACTGTATGTTTGATTAGTTTTATGAACACTTCAAGTTGTAAGAGACCGCACTTTTTGTTTTGTGCATACAGTAGGGCAATGTGTTGAATTAATAGTAATTAAATAGTATTTAAGGCTCTTATTTTTACTGCAGATTTAGCCTCTGTATTCTATATAGCAGTCCTGAATGTCTGTCTGTTTTGTAAAGCTACGTCACCTTTATGAATGTTTTGTAACTTAGAGTCCTTTGGTTCTCTAAGTGCAACAAGAAAAAAAAAGATACAAAAAAAGATTATTATCAAAGGAAGTGATTATATAATACACTTTTTATATTACTTAAAATCCACTGTAAAGTCAAGCATTTTTAATTACCAACAATCACAAAAACACGCCACGAAATCTTGGAGGGACTGAATCATTTACAGTGTCAGGTGAAAATACAGCAGCAAAAACATAATTATAAAAATTATATTCTATTTCTTCCAATATATCCATCTATATCCTACACACTGCACACTTCCGTGTTGTTTCCATAATAATTCAGAGTGCAGCGTGTGATGGTAAATGTCAGATTCTGAAGTTGATTAAACAATATTGTAGCAGAGCTTCAACACTTATTGAAACATTTGTCAATATTTATTGAATGGCCGCATTCAAACTAATAAGACTGAATTGCCGCTTACAAAATTATTACTTCAAAATATTATATTGATTTTACATGGAGCTATATGACAAAAAACAACGTCAATATAATACATTCAACTTTTTGAGTCTGTTTGTTTTGTCTTTGGGCTTTTATTGTGAAAGGCAAGTTGAAAATGATATTTTCAGCCCCTGTTAGACTTAAAAGTGCAGTTTTTAGTTCATCACAAAAGGATTCTCACATCCATTGTCACAAAGTAGGCCAGAGTCCAGTGCTTGTCCTGAGACATTACTGTAAGCTCTCTGCTGGCTGCCCCCAGCAGGACCACGTTTCTTTCCATGCCGCCGCTAATTATGAGCAGATTAAAACCACTGTAAATTTCCTAATGTGCTTATTACTGAAAAAATAATGTAATCCCTAATACTGGCAGGCCGTAGAAGTTTTCAGTTCACATGACCGCGTTTCCTTTTGCATTTTTTTCCATTGGTCTTTTTTAACCTGTTTGTCTTTCAGTATTTTACTGAGTTGACTAAAGGAAATAAGCAGCTGTTTTGTCAGACCGTCTCATCCCTTCTCGTGTTATTGAGCCTAATTGATTGATTGTATTTGGATCATGATTTATGGTGGATTAACTTCAGCAACTAGATAATCGGAGATTACAACAGCTACAAAAGTCTACTTTATCCTAATTTTATTTGTAATAAAATGTTGAACATACTCTCCACATATTTTCAGGTTCCAATGTTGTAAACAGTAGATTTGCTCCACAGTTAATGACTGAAAGTGAATGTGGTTGAAAAATTTAGCTATGCTTGTGAATTCCAAGGTATTTCAGCCTCTCGTGCATTTTATGTCATCCATAAATCAACGTCTCTGTGATGATCCAAACACCACAAATCCAGCTGCCCACACACACACACACACACACACACACACACACACACACACACACACACACACACACACACACACACACACACACACACACACACGCACACACACACACACATAGTCAGAAAGTTCAGTCTTTGGCATCGTTATCACAGATCATCACATAACACCAGGCTAGGTTTCTGTGAATTGCTTAGGCTCATCTGCGCTCTAGATCAGTTTACATATTGCTCCCAAAGGCAATTTAGTCAGAAATTGCAAAAGCCTTTCAACCTTAATTACATTAATATATAACTGACAGGTTATATAGCCAAAATCTGTCTTTGAAAACAACTTGATGACTTCCGTTGCATGTGGAGTTCATGGTTGCCCTTTCTCTTATCTGTCTGCCTTAAACCTTATCAGTATTTGTGGCAGTCTGCCCTCTCAAAGTGACAGCATGACACAGCAGGCATCTGGTCACATGCTTACATAGCACTGAAGGTCGAGAAGTTGACGCATAGGTCTACAAACATGAGGCTTGACATACCGCCAGATATGTTGGATGGTGCTTGAAAGTGTAAAGTGTCAGATGAAGAAAGATATTACACACATTAACACTCAGTCATGGACACAAATCCCGTTGTGGCTCTTCATTATTATTCAGTTCCAGGCTTTGGTGCTCTTTAAAACAAATACTTTTAACATTAGTTTGTTACCATGTATGTATGATAGGCATAATGGTTGATTGTAGTCTATACAGTGCTACAGCATGGCGCACCTTCAATGTTTCACCCTACCTTAGTGTCTCTAATGCTTAAAGTTGCATTTGTAAATTCTGACTCTTCTTTTTTATGAAATAGTAAAGGATTATAGTCAAGTCAGCTAAAACGAATTACTTAATACTTGATTACAAAATAATAAAATACTATAATAGTTTTAAGAGGAAAAAGATGCATTGAAACTTTCTTTAGAGGAATTAATGGAATAGTTCAGCAATATACTATAAAATAGGCAGGTGGTTAAAGACAAAACGAACAATAAAGGGCATTACATATATTACAAAACCAGGAAAATGTTCATTTAAAAAAAAAATTGAGCAATAAAAGCATTTGGAACCATACAATTTGAAGACATTACATAAAAGCCAGGCTAAACATACTTTAGAAATGTCAACACTTTGAAAGGCTGTTCCAGTGGCTCACACGTCTAGGCTGGAAGCAGCATCACCAAAGTTTTTTGTTCTGCTTTTTAGAACCGCTAAATGAAAACAGCCAGAGGATGTGAGGAGCCTAGATTGGTCATATATTAAAAGTGCGACCATATAGGAATTAGGAATTAATTCTTCTTCCACTGGTATATTAAAACCAAGCATAAAGTAGATATTGTCACAATCAGTTTTCATGTGTCCAGATGTCTCTCGCCCCTCTGCATATGTAAATGATAGAGGACAGAAAGGAAGAGGAGATTGTCTGTTTGTGTCCTCTCACTGAGGATGGGCATTAAGATCATTGCTCTAGACACACAGTAGCCCACTGTAGTTACAGCCACTTGAAGCTTGAGACCATCTGTGTGTGTGTGTGTGTGTGTGTGTGTGTGTGTGTGTGTGTGTGTGTGTGTGTGTGTGTGTGTGTGTGTGTGTGTGTGTGTGTGTGTGTGTGTGTGTGTGTGTGTGTGTGTGTGTGTGTGTGTGTGTGTGTGAAAGAGGACAAATGAGATAAGTGGAGTCGGCCGCAGGGTGGGGGATCAGATCAGAATGTCTTTGTCCTGAGAACTGACATCTTATTGTTCTGATGGGACCAAGAGGCAACAACATGTGCCCACGCTCTATCCCCCCCCCCAGACACACACACACACACACACACACACACACACACACACACACACACACACACACACACACACACACACACACACACACACACACACACACACACACACTCATACACATAGGCACAAACACAAATATGATAATGATGTGTGTTTGTGTCTTTCAGGCAAATATTGGTCAGATGGACACAGCCAAGGACATGTGGAAGATGATTATGGGGAACTTGGCCCTCATCCAGGTAATTGCAGCCATTGTTTATCTGGTGTCATGGAGCATATTTGAGCACACTTACAACAAAGCAGAACCAGATCATTAGTTTACACATGCTTCAAATCGGTGGACACATCAGTGGTAGATGAATGATGAGTATCATAATGAGACAATAATGTACAAATACTGCATTACCACGGGTATAGTGATGTTTATTTAAGTACCAGAGTGCACCCGTGATGCACGGTTAAGTTGTAGCTGTTTCTAAGGTTGTGTAACCACCGTTTACTATGGTGGCACGTTTACATTCACAAACATATGTCTATATTCACTCACAACACGTTCCTGCAAATGTTTCAAACTAAAGGTCTTGTTAAGAAATGAAAGGTTTCTGTCTTCTAAAATGCTAGATGGCTTTTAATATGAAACAGCTGCAGAAAGTGTCACGTTTGTAACAGTGAAAAGGTCTATGTGCTTGACATTAATATACATTAATACAGGAGACAGTCAGTCAAACCAAAACAACAAAGCTTAGTGAAGTCAGGTCAAGGGTGCATGCCATTTGAACTGCTAAATCAGAATCTCCAAGTTCACAGTGGAAAGTCTCAACCCAACCACCCTCTGAAGTCAGATTTCTTACTCAGAAAGTCGGATGAACCTCAACAACCTTGATTTCAAAATCCAAGAATGCTGCTCCTTACATTAGCAGGAGTGAAAGCTGTCGTGATACTGTTTATTAACACCTTTGTCTCATTAAATCATTGTTACTGGTCATACAGTACAGTCTAACAGCTATCTATCGACATGTTGCTATGGTGTTTACATACTCATTCTTCGTAATGCGATTTTATCAACTGTTCTGCTAACAAAGGATAATCTGGCTTTTCTTGTTGTACTGGAGTGCAATAAACTTGGCTGTGACGTTATTCCCAGCTTCAGTCTCAGATGTCAAAGGTAAATGGAATGCATCATAAGTGACAGCAGCATGATTTTGTTCCCGGAAATCCTGCACAAAAAAACCCAAACATGAAAACCTGATTACAGTCAGACACGAACAAATAGTAAGGCTTCTTCTATTCTTCTTAAAACTGATGAATGAAACTCAGTTTCTCTTTCATATGACACTTCAAAGAGTCAAGTTACCTGAAACAGCTGGGTGGTGTAAGTGCACTTTGTGTAAAGTAAACACAGTGAGCAAACATTTTTTGGAACAGCAAGCACACTTGCGTAGGTGATCCCACTTATTGTCTGGTCTGACCGCACCCTCAGAAGGATGAAGTTGTAAACTGCCCCGCCTTAACAAAGAATCAGAGAGATGTCAGTCAAGCATGTGGTGTACACTTAATGTCCGTCCACTCACTGCAGCCAGGCGGCATCACTCCTCATCAGCTTCTGTTGTTTCACAGTGCAGTTACTGTTCATACAGTAAATAAGATTATGTGCAAATAATCTTTCCAGAATGAGATGTTGGCCCTGTCCCTGATGGCAAACCAGCTGGAAATGTTTTTCATTTCCAAAAATAAGCGGTTCTTTTGGTCTCCGTGAAGCAGCCCTCTCTCCTGACGATCTGCCATTTGATGTGGGCTTGTGGTATATGTAATATTTGGTGGGTCCATAGTTCCTGGAACACTTTAAACCAGAGCTGTCCAGGTACCGACACAACCTCCTATTCTGGGTCATGGTGCTCTCTCATTGGGTCACACTGGTGCTCAAAGACAGTTAACACTGAAGCTGCTGATATGGTGAAACTATTACTTATTGTGGTAATCGGATAGTTGTGACAAACTACTGGCACTGTGTGTTTAGAGCAGGGGTCTCCAACCTTTTTTCCCTCTGAGAGCTACTTTGGCAAATTGAAAGTGTCTGAGAGCTACTCATGTAGTCATGTCCTACTCCAGTAGCTTTCAGACACTGTAACTGTGAACAATAACAAATTGATACTCAATGCACATATACTTAACCAGTGTTACTACTGTGGTCGTGTTGTTGTTTTTCGGTGATAAATGCTGTACTGTTCTCTCCATGTGTTTTACTTCCAAAGTGTTCACAGAGATAAACAGCCAGCCAAACTTATTTTCAAGAGCAAGGAATCTGTGCATGCTTGCTCCTTCGATGACCTCATACAACAATAAGTCAGTTTGACAACATTGAATCGGAGTGAAACTAGAAAAGAAAATACAAAAAACGTCTTAATCGACTGCTATATGAATATCATTAATATATATTATTAATATAAACAGCCTCATGTTCACCTTGTTGAACACTAGTTGCATAACAGGTAAATGTCTGAAGACTAATAAAGGTCAATTGAGAGAGTAGCAGGATCCTGTTATATACCGATAACACATTACGCTACTATGTTCATATAAAATGTTGAAATGCTTATAAAAGTCACCATTCTTAATCATTCAACATATAAAACACTTACAGCCATTGCTTTCTGAGGAACATACACGAAGGATTACTTTGGATTAAACACCGGATGCCACACAGCTGCGACCATGCTCCCTGCAGTTTACAACTCTTGCAAATTTCTACTTCCTGCGTCTCACTTCCTGCTTCATTACAGGTGTCAAATAATTGGGCTCTGGGCTGATGACATGCTGCTATTTAAAGTCCAAAGATGATGCAGCTCTGTCACAAGGCAATTACCATCTCCCTCAGAGGCCAACCAGCCACATAGCACACAGCTTCCATTTTCTGTACTTTATGGTCTTAAGTTAGGTGTTGGAGTTTGTAGGGGTGAGCTGCCATTTACTTTCACTGTTTTCTCCTGTTTCTGTTAGATAGGGAGGTAAGACTTTGTGTTCCCTTTATTGATCTTGATTTAGGTTATCAAAGTTATTCATCAAGATAGAATTGTTTTGTTGTTTGTTTTGGCCTTAGCTCCCCCCAAAGATATTCTGTGTTCACTCCAGTTTATCTTGATGAATATTGTAAATAAATTGCTGTTGGCTGATATCAATTCATTTATTCCTTTGGCTTCTTGGGACCTGGGGAAGATGTTATGTCTTGGCCACCCCTATACGGGGCATAACACCAGAAGCTCGCAAGCGACCGATTTGAGACCCCTGGTTTAGAGACAGTGTATTATATAGTATTACTGTATTTATAGATCGATTATAGATCGACAGGGTGCAGATTGAAAAGTTGTCCAGATGTAAGAGCATAGTCTCATCCACCTAGAGTTTGCTTTAATCAATAGCGACATGAACCATTTTAATTTGTCTGTGTGTGTGTGTGTGTGTGTGTGTGTGTGTGTGTGTGTGTGTGTGTGTGTGTGTGTGTGTGTGTGTGTGTGTGTGTGTGTGTGTGTGTGTGTATTTATGTGTGGGTCCAGGTCCAGGCCACTGTGGTGGGGTTCCTGGCCTCCATAGCTGCTGTGATCTTTGGCTGGATCCCAGAGGGACGCTTCAGGTTGGGCCACGCGGTGCTGTTGTGTGCCTCCAGCGTGGCCACCGCCTTCATCGCCTCCCTGCTGCTAGGTACAGTCACCATACAGAAAGTGCAGCATGTTCACAGTGAAAACATCCACTGATCAGGCACATCAGGGTTTAATGTGAGTTTGACTTGCAGGGCTAAAGATAGTGAGCCTGAGTTGCAACTCATGGAAGCTTCAGTTTCAGCTAAATGTTTGGCACAAACATCGGACTCAAAGATAAACAGATTAAACTCTGGTGGCCAAAGGTAACTGTGACTTCACAAACTAATTTTGTGGTTATAACTCAAGAATTCACACACTAATTCTGATCAAATTTCACACCAATATCTACGACTGGCATTATATATCCAAAAGAGTTACACTTAACTGTAACATCACAATGTTTTGCAAAGACACTTTTCTGATCATTATTCAACCCCATAACTCACAGAAGGTGAGACTGTGACCATATTTCACATTTGGTCAGATACTGAAGTAGTGACACTCATTTTGGGTGTCCACCTTGAAACTGTGCTGATTGCAAAGATCTTTAGTGCTGTTGGATTGAAGATATGTGTGAAGTATCCTTAGAATTTGCATCTTCTTTGCGGCAACTTCCATAATTGAAGCCTTGTCTACTGCCCAGGCTATAACTATGCTCGATAAGAAACTGCTCTCTTGGCCATACAAGGAATTTGACTCGTTTTTTTTTTCGTGTCGATCAGTGTAATCGTCACTCCATATTTATGAGACTGGACAGACATGGATGTAAACTGCAACTTGACTGCTAGATAGAGGCATATAACTGCAGAGTGGTGATTATCAACGTTAATGTTAAATTAACTGGTGGAGCTGGTCTCACAAAAGGAAAAACATCACATCTGTTTAGAGCGATAAGGAAACTGTAATCGTACTCAAAGTAATACATGAAATTAATAGAAATGTCTATTTCCATTATGTTTCTTATATTCTTTGTTACTCTTCGAGGTTTGACCGGTACTCTTTCAATTCATCCACTTTTTCACATCACCCAACTATATTCAAAACTAAGCTTAGTTTTGCTTAGTTGAAGGGAAATGAGTATTAATTTGAATTTCCTCTTGTCCATGTTTTTTTTAGAATTGAAATTTTTGTTGTACACTTTTGACCATAACAACACTAATATACTAATGTTAAACAGGTGTAATGTTTACGCCTTCCATCATAGTTTAGCGTGTTAGCATACTAATATATTAGACCAAGTACAACGAAAGACACACAGAGTGATTGGTCTGAAACCGAAGTTTTGGACAATTAAAAATGTTGGCCTGATAAAAGTGTAGGGGATTACCAAAGTGATGACAGTTCAACTTGATAAGGAATTTTTTTGCCTGTACCAAATTACACAGAAATGGAGCCAACAGATGTTGAAATATTTCAATTAAAACATGTAGCGTTCATCTTCTGGGCACCATGGATGTCTGTTTGAAATATACTATACTGTCAGTCCAGCAGATAAATTCTATAAACATCCAATGCTCATGTCAGACAGGGGGCCACCAGAATCAGTAGGATTTTTCCTCTGGGGACCAAGAATGTTTAAACAAAATTGATTTGTTGACATATTGCAGTCTAGACAAAAGTGGTGGATCGAATGACTTTACCATCTCTGGAGCTGCGCCAGCAAAAATGAATGTTGATCCTAAACTTTCAGCTGAAAATCAAATAAAAATAGATTAAAAAAAAAAAACTTTAGTACCCACTAACACTGATGATGTTACACTTTAGAACATCATATAGCAAATAAACGATCACATTTTCAAATGTGGCTTCAGGTGTTTTCCATGTTGTGATGCTTCTGACCTGAAATCCCACAGGTCTCATCATGATCGGAGTGATCATCGCGTCCAGAAAAGTCGGCATCAACCCTGACAATGTAGCTACGCCCATTGCTGCAAGCTTGGGAGACCTGATCACCCTGTCTCTGCTAGCCGGCATCTCCACAGGACTCTATAAGGAGCTAGGTAAAACAAGTCACAGTAATGGTGCTTATTAGTGCTAACACAAGTGTCCAACATCATGTCTTTAATATCCTCTGATCTTTCAGCTATTATTATTAGTTGCAGCTGATCTAATAGTTAAAAATGATCTGCAAATCTCTCTGGGGTCTTGGTCACTGTTTTCATTTAACTGCTGCCTTCAATTTTTTTTTTTTTACTGTATACAATTTTTTATAAATTCAGTACTGATATTATCTGATAGTATATTTTAGAACAGAATTTGAATTTATTACATTGTATTTGTTTTCCAACACAAAAAACCTACATTAGTGCATTTTATCTATTGTAGCCCAAAGCCTCATGTATAGTAACACAAGTATCAATACAGCACACACAACTAGAGAGACCCCATTTGCTTGATGGTACTTGAATACTTTTACTTAAAAGATACCTGTGGTTTATTTTACCCTGGCCTTATTTCCAATTAATGGGTCAAAAGTAAACAATTTAGTCACCTGAAACTGCAAACTGAAACTTTTAATGCAAAGTTAACATTGTTTGTGACTTCTTTGATGTTTTTGTTACTTAACAGTAACCGATACAACATTACCTGTCAATTTTCTTTGTTATGTCAACTTAACTAACTATCTCTAACCCCCAACTTTAAATATAGGGTTTATGTATGTTATGTAATGTAAGTTATGTCGTCTTGGTTAATGTCAAGTTGTCATAAGTTGTTATCTCAAACAATGTCAACATTTTATTAAAAATTACATAATTGACACTAAATGACAACAGTCATACACATTCATAAAGACTCCTTCATGTTCATGGCAGGTGTCACGTCAGTTTTATGGACACCTCTTTAAGTAAAGTGTTACCAGGGTCTTCAACCAGGGACACCTGCCATTTGACCTAAGCACCTTATATACACATTCAAGCACACCGGATCAATTCCTTTTCAGTTGGCTGCATACACAACTAATTTAAAGTGAGCTTCTATATGCAGTAGTAACTGCAGATAACTCCCAAATAACAATCAGAGACAGAATCATTTCAAACATAATTTGTGCACCAGTAATTCAGTGATAGTACCACAGTTGCCGAACTTGTCACGAAGCTTTAAAAGCTCTCACTGATGTTGTAAAAGGGAGCAGCATGTGTAAAATATATGGAATGTGGCTCTACAGTGAATAAGGATGAAGCCGCCCACGCCTAACCTTGCTGTGTTTTAGGGTGCGAAACGCCACAGCTATTTGGCTCTACTGTTTGCTCTATGATGGTATCTTCACCAGTGACACACCCAGCTTCACTGAGCTCCCCACTGCTCCAGCATTTCCACACCAAACACAGACAGGCAAACCTGACCAGAGTGCGGAGTAATCCTGTAACGCCTGTCTGTCTCAGTCAACACACATTATAGTCTTACTTGATTTTAACACCACAGCCGGGGCTCCATCGAGCTTATTTAGGATATTTTGTCCCAGACACACAAACACGGCTGGTGTCTAGGTCTTATAAGTAGTCGGTCAACTTTAATGTTGTTTGTGGTGGTTTGTATCCTGCGGCGTCAGTTGAACTGTAACACTGCCTTCTAGAGGATAGACCAGGCATTTATTGGCAGTCCAAATCCAGCCCTGTTCGGTCCTCATCAGTTCAAGGCTCTTATATTTCATGACTTTACAACATCTAATATGTGTCTACCACATATAATCAGTGACCAGGTTACAAAGTGCTTCACACAAAAAAATTTAAACTACAAATACAGTATGGAATTTCACATATTTCAAAGAAAAAAGAGACATTACAACAATTATTTAACAATTTCTAGATATTGGGATATTGAAGATTTGACTCACCCTGTGATGGACTGGTGACCTGTCCAGGGTCAACTTTGGGCAAATTGCCTTTGCCCAAAGTGAGTTGGGATAGGCTCCAGGACCCCCGTGACCCTGTTCAGGATAAAGCGGGTATAGATAATGGATGGATGGAAGATTTGACTCACTGTTTCTAATTATACTCAAACCAATAAACCCGAACGCTGTAGGCAATACAAATATATAATCACTAGAATCACTACAGTTAGGTGTTTCCCGACACGTGGATATTTGACTTCTCAGCAGAGAATGGAAATCATCCACAGATATCTTCATAATAACCCTTCCAACATGTGGTTTGTGAATCCATCGTTCTCTGTTTTTTCCTTCCCACTTAGATTACAATGACTATGCCAACCCGCTGGTGTGTGCGGTGTTTGTGGCGTTGTGCCCCCTATGGGTGCTAATAGCCAGGAAAATCCCATCCACCAGAGAGGTCCTCTACTCCGGATGGGAGCCAGTCATCATCGCCATGGCCATCAGCAGGTAGGGCTCATTGTCTTTATTTAAACTTTATTTAATCAGACAGACTGCAACACACAGTTTACATACAATACTGTACACATCCTGTCAACACACATTCAGGTTTTTATATAACCTCGTTTCCAAAAAAGTTTAAAGGCTGTGTAAAATGTAAACAAAAACAGAATGCACTGATTTGCAAATCATGTAAACTCATATTTAATTAAAATTAGACTTGGTTAGACAAAACCAAATGTTGAAACTTAGAAATGTTATTGTTTTATAAAAAAAAAAAAAAGAATTGCTTATTTTTGAATTTAATACTAGCAGCAGATTTCCAAAAAGTTGGAGCAGGGGCTACAAAATACTGTTAAAGTTGTGTGATGCTAAGAAATAGAAATGGTGGAACATCTCAACTAATTTGGGTTAAGTAAGTAAGAAAACATTTTCATTGTCAGAACATTATACCCTAATTCTTAAAATGTTTTCAATATCAAGTTATTAATGTTTCCCAGAATGTTATTGTTTTAAAGAAGAAGAATTTGCTTTCAAGACAATATATACATGAATTGTGTTTATGTTCTTAAATTATTTTTTGGGGAATGTTTCTAGCTGAGGGAAGCAAAGTCATTGAACAAACAAATTAGCATTTCCCAGCATTCCTTCTTCCTTGATAACTTTTGAGCATGAAGCAGTCAATTTAAATAAACCCAAGTGATAATTGACTATTACTACTATAAGTCCTGCATAGACCCCTGAAAGCTTTTGGGCACTGATGTGCTGCACCACTGTTAGATAATATTATGTAAGAGTTGAAACAGTTTAAACGTTGTGTGTTTAAAAGTGCCTCCCAAATTCCTACTAAGCTAAGACTGAACTCATGACTAAAGAAAAGACACACACAACAAGTAAATGCCTGTAAATGCCTGGTCCGACATGATAAAGCATATTATACGGTGATCAGTAAGCTGCAGAACAGTTTAAAATACAACACAATACAATAAAAGACGACAACTTGATGTGCAAGAGTCGCAATGTCCTTACATTGAAGTAGACATCCAAATTAAATAGATCAATTTACAGAGTACAGCATTCATTATCAGCCATTTTTAACAATATGAAACAAAACAGACAACTGTGCAACTGATAGAAAAATGGCACAGGCTATTTTGCAGGTTGCATTTCCTGGATTTAACGTATTCCACAGGGTAATAGTTTATACTCAGAATATAAGATATGTCATGGGTCCTTCAGTGTTTTGTATGCTTGCCTGATCACAGTTATTTCATAGACAGATTTGAGGGGTGGGGATAATTTTTCCTCTCTCATAACCATATCCATTTTCATGCAATATAAACAGTTTTTTAATCTTTTCTGTCCTTCAGTGTTGGTGGTCTGATCCTCGACAAGACCGTCACCGACCCAAACTTTGCTGGCATGGCTGTCTTCACTCCAGTTATTAACGGTGAGGTGTCATGAAATTTAAGAGTAGATTGTAGATTTTGAACCATTACTGGTATAAGAAGAATGTAGAATCCTTTATTTCATGTTCGACAACGCCAGAACTTGAAGTTAAATGCATTCATGTATCTACATCGGTTTTAATCAATACTCAGGTTATTTTTAAAGTTTCCATGTTTTCTATCTATGTGTGTACCAGGTGTGGGAGGTAATCTGGTTGCTGTTCAGGCCAGTCGTATCTCCACTTATCTCCACATGAACGGTCTATCCATGGGGGATCCCAACCTCACCCCCAGAAAGTGCCCTACTCCCTGCACCTCTTTCCTCGACTCCAGTAAGTTACTGGGCAGCTATGAAATGTTCCACCATTGCTGTACACGCCTTATCTCAGAAATAGGTCTTTCCATGCATGGACGACCTACTGATCAGACCCACTAGGCCCAGGGACCCACCTGATCAGAGAGTATATGATGGGTCCTCTATTTAAAATTGACAACAAAAACATGCCAAACAACTTCATAATTACTGCAGATTTTAAATGATCACATACACATAAAAAAAAGTACAGATAGATGCAAACTGACTACAATGAATAACAACTACAAAGAAACACAATACAACTGTACAGACAAAACAACTGTACAAAGAAACAAAACAAAAACTGCAAACAGATACAATATAACTATGGACACAAAACAACTACAACAAAACAAAAATAACTACCAAGACTTAATGCCACTAAATTTACAAAACAACTACAACAAAACAAAAAACAACTACAAAGAAACATAAAATAACTACAAAGATACAAAAAGCAACTACAAAGAGACATAATATAACTATAGCGACAAAACAACTGCAATGAAACAAAAAACAACTGCAAAGAAACAAGTTACGAGACACCGTAACTGTACAATGAAAAAAATACTACAAAGGCAAAAAGCAAATACAATGCCAGAAAACAACTACAGACCCACAAAACTAAAGACATAATGCACAACAAACAAAAAAGACAAAACAACTGCAAAGAGACTCAGTATAACTATAAAAAGACAAAAAACAACTTTAAAAATACACAAAGCAACAAAAAAAAATTAACTACAGAGACAAAACAACTACAAATACTCAAAATACAACTGCCAACAACCTACAAACGATACAGCTTTATCTTGTGATCCAGCCATCTTTCCATCATGTCCCTCCCATCCTATATTTTGAGGGCCAGCATCTGTCATAAAAGAGCACAAACTAAGCAACAAACTAAGTTAGATCTTAGCAGTCTTTAGTAAATGTTCCTCTCTGTCTTCCTCCTCCAGCTGTGAACTCTCGGTCAGCCCGTGTGCTCTTCCTCCTGGTCGCCCCGGGTCACCTCGTCTTCCTCTACACCATCAATTCCTTGAGAGGAGGTCACACCACCCTGACACCCATCTTCATCACCTTCTACCTGGGTGCTGCACTACTGCAGGTACAAATGCATTTGTCACATACTTGCATCCTAAGTACAACCCCGTTTCCAAAGAAGTTGAGACACTTGGCCCTATTTTCGTTCCCAACGCAACGCAGACGCAGCGCATTCTCTAGCGCATTCCTATTTTGGTGACAGATTTTCCACATTTGCACCAAGATGGGCGAAACAGTGCAGCAGGGGTGAGTCATTGAAGATAGGTATTGCAATTTTGGTATCAACTTTTAAGTGGCCTTACGCCTCCGACAGCTCCGACCACGTCTAACTCAAATGACGAGCTATTTATTTAGCTTTAGTGGGAAGAGCGAACATGGACAGACCTGTCCAAAATCCCACAGGCAGGTTTGGTGGATGTCCCACGTATTTCACCCATTTACATAAATAATTAAAACTATATTTTTTTTCATGCAACATTCCGATTCAGTTAATTATATGAAAAGAGGACTTTTGTCTGTTGAATCAGATGTTAATCGGGCAGTTGACACGCATCATTAAGGAGCAGCCAATCTCAGCCATAAAATATAAAAGACACTCTGGTTAACTACAAATGAATTGTAATTAAATTACACATGAAGGGGGAACAATTTCTTTACCTTTCTATCTACACATCTGGTTTAGTAGTCTAGATGGTCCTGGACATCCAGGATCGAACGGTCCAAACACTGACAGACAGCCTCAACACTGGTTACAATCCCAGAGACATTTCAAGAAATTAATTAAAAATTTAAAAAAGTAATAAAACACTGAAACGTCTATGTTTCTTTTAGTGATGTGTTTCCTTCTTGAGATTATTTATAATATATAAAGTATCACACTGTAAAAATTAAATGCATTTTCAATTACTAACATTTAATTCACTGCTGTCAAACTTGGAAAGCAAAGCTGTTGTCCGGTCATCATAGTGTTAGTGTCGTGTTTATTCCAAACCATGATGCTTTGTAAAGTAATGAACTTTTTTTTTTCGCATTATGAATTATAAAGAAATATCATCTTAGACTAAATACTATAATATTGTACAAGTGTAGAGTTGAGGACAAACACATTTACCAATTATTTAGGACAGTACTCCGATGTGCTTAAATGTGCTCTCTAGTGCATAGATTTTGTTGTTACCGAGGAAAAACACCCCAAATAAGAAAACATTGGTGAATGCCAGAATCTTCGTAAAAACTGTGGAAGTCGGTTTTGAGAAGAAATTTATTTTTAAAAACGGTTAGTGAATGAGGCCAAATGTTCCTCAATGTAAAATTGCAAACAATATGGGGATTTAATCATCTATGGTACATAATATCATTAAAAGATTCTGAGAATCTAGAGAAATCTCGACACAAGGGACAATGCCAAAAATCAGTGTTAGAGGGCCTTGATCTTCAGGCCCTCGGGCGGCACTGTATTAAAACAGTCTCAATTCTCCAGTGGAAGTCACTGAATGGAATCAGGAACACTTCCGAAAACCATTGTCTGTGAACACAGCTCATCGCTACATCCACAAATGCAGGTTAAAACTACCATGCAAAGAATAAGTCATGTATAAACATGTATGAACTCCTCCACCTTCTCTGGGCTAAAGCTCTTTAAAGATGGACTGAGGCAAAGTGAAAACCTGTAACTTGCATATCTGGGAAGGCGCCATTAATGCCGAACAATATATGCAGGTTTTAGTGCAATATGCTGCCGCTCAGATGTCTTTTTCAGGGAATGACTTGTTTATTTCAGCAAAACAATGCCAAACCACCTTCTGCACATATTACAACAGCACTGCGCTGTAGTATAAGAGTCCAGGTGCTAACCTTTTAACTAACCAGTTTCAACATTTGATATGTTGTCTTTTATAATCATCACAATCTGTTTTTATTTACATTTTCCACAGCGTCCCAACTTTTTTAGAAACTGGGTTGTAATATTTATTTCATTGATACCCTTTGTATGTCTCTGCATAGAGTTTGACATAATACATACAGTGTAAATGTATAGTAAACGGGGAGCTTGACAATTGGTATCTGTTTTTTTTATTCTATTAGTCAGATGTATGAAAACACAAAAAAAAGTGTTTGATTCGTTTAGTCAGACCAGCCAACCATAGGAGAGGTTTTACAGTACAGTCTATCTTCCCTCCCTGTCCCCACACATTATCTCACACACATGTGGTAATAGAGATAACAATGATTTTTAAAAAGTTGTCGGACTGTTGGAGCCCAAAATTACATAATTTTAAGGACAAGCTCAGACAAGCTTCATAAACCAAGTGGTTTTAGAAGTTTAAAACAACACGGGTTAACTTTTACTGAAGAGGTGACAAGTGCTGCTTACAGAACAATGGTCAATGTTCAAATCTAGTGAAAAAGCATGCACAGCAATATTTAACAAAGTGCCCCTGTGCCATTAGCTATGGTCATACCAGACCAAGGTAAGCTGTAGGTCAAGGTGTGTTTATTGCTCATGAATTTAACTTTTTATTTATCAAAGGAAGTCTGTGTTATTTCATCTTTCTAATGTAAATGTCAGCATTGTTCCAGTTTAACCATTTGTAGTGGAAAAATCGCAGAGATGTAAAAAAAAAAAAAAAAAAAAATTGCAAGATTGGGCAAAGTATTGTCAGATTGGTCAAATTACTTTTCATTGTAAACGCTATGATTAACTGTAAAAACTGACTAAACTTGCAAACAAGAAAACCTTCAATCTGCAGTAAGTTTTTGCTGTAAATAAAGTTTGCTTCTGCTTTGTCTTCTTCCAGGTCCTAATCCTCCTCTACCTGGCAGACTGGATGGTCCACTGGATGTGGGGCCGAGGCATGGACCCCGACAATTTCTCCATCCCCTACCTGACTGCCCTTGGTGACCTGCTGGGGACTGGCTTCCTTGCCCTGTGCTTCCACATGCGCTGGTTCCTCGGGGACAGAGACACTAATGCGGGCAACTAAACCCATGCACAAAAAGAACCCTTCACAAATACTATATGCTTACATGCACGGACAGTGATAACCATCACCCGTATGCCTGAACACTATCTAAAAGTGGACATCTAGAATAAAAGGGCTAATCTCTTGTAGGGCTCTCAATGATGGTATAGTGCACATAGCATTTCCTCTTTAGGATATCAACACTCTGTTGAACAACATCAGTGGCTCAGAAATCCCCCTACAGCCCCCCATCAAAACTATGATGGATCCAGCCTCTACTTCCCCTAAATTTTACTTAATAACTGAGTCCTACTACTTTTGTAATTATTATACTATGGACAATGATTATTTTTGTTGGTAAATAATGCATTTGATATGAATCAATATCTGTTCTATGTGCATGGCCAGTCCTCATTATTTTCAATGGGGACTTTAGCCCTCCTGTTTTTAAAGATCAACTTTTAACACTTGAAACCACAGGACAAAAGACAGCAAAAAAAAATATATCCAAACAAGCCTAGAATGCTTAATCACTAAGTGCTACGTCATATAAAAAGAATGAGTATTATATGAAATCTAATGTCAGTTCAGATTTTGTAGAGTGCCTAGGTTTTGCCTTTGCGTGGAGGGGGGGTGGGTAAGGGTACGGAGGACTGGACCATTGAGCAAAATACTTTTTTTTTGCGCTGGTTCCATCAGCGGATGACTTAATTTGTGTCAGAGCAGAAACAGGAAGTTACAAGGCTGTACAAGATTGCTTGTTCCCCTCACTTCTGGGATCTAAGTTAAGGAATATCAGATCTGAGGTCAGTCCAACAAACGCTTTTGTTAGCTACTACAAGAACAGATTTACCTCTGATTCTGAGAATTTTAAGCATCAGCTCATTAGTTTCTGTTATTGAGGATTGTGTTTAATTGAGTGTGTTCATTCAGCCCTCTAGAACCCACTGAGGTTACACTATTTCTGTTTTTGGCCCAAAATCTACTAAATGCGGCCGTTATGAAACGTTCTCATTCAGAGAAAAAGTAAGCAACGCATGAAACTTCGGGGATATAGTATGTGTAAAATGGCCGCGTGACAGTTGTTGTGTTTTTGTATGTCGCCCACGCCTGACATACAAAAACAGATCACACTGTTTGCTGCAGCTCACTGGTGGATGTCAAGAGGTTAGGGAGGTCTTATTTTGCTGTGAGCTGCCCCCCTGCTGAAGCCATCTGCCAACCCTCTACTTTAACAGGCTGGGTGTTATGTTTCCCAATCCCGGTTTACAGTAAGTGACAAGAGGCTCAACATGCTGCAATGCATCAGCACAGAGCTCAGCCAGCTGAACAGCACTTGTGTTCGCACAAAATACAGAGTGTGAAAGTGATTCGCTCACTCAAGTCCATCTGACACAGTCGGACGCCGGATTAAAGGTACTGACGGGTGATACTTTGTGTGGATGTCGCTGGAGCACAGAATTCTTCCAGTGAAAGAAAGACAGGCCAACGGCATCGTCGGGTCACAGGAAGCCTCGGCAGACCTTCTTCAGCATTCTAGTGTTGATTGAGATTCATCAAAAGATCAGCGTAGTTCCTCAAGCTGTCCAAGATCCCGGTCACACCAGCAATGACTAAGACCCAACATACTTTAAAAAAAAAAGTGTTACGCCTTGACCCGGGCACTCAAAAATAGAGGTAGCCCAGCTACCATAGCGTTTTTTTTTTCTTCTTTGCTGCGCCATCCGCCTCAATTCATCAGTTGAAGTATATATGGCTACACAAAGTACGAATGGTTTAAAGAGACAAAAATACATCTTCTAAATGAATTGTCCATGCGCAACCACTGTCGGTTAGCGCGTTTCCTTAGCTTGTCAGCTTCCTGAGCTGACTTTTATCCTTCTTCAATTACTCTTCACTAAGTACACATGATGTACAATCTAGAAAGATAAATTCCAGGGAGAAGGAAGAAGCAAAGTACATAAAGCAAAAGAAAGCGAAGCCTGGAGCTGTTTGGGAGTGCCGTGCTAACACTTCAGCCGCGCACGCAGCTTTTAGATGACGTATAAAGAATTTTGGTACGTAAATTCTCCCCGTCCTAACAGGGCTGACCATACAGGAAACCAGCAGTTTTAACTGTGCTGGTTAGTGAGACGCCCAAGTTTCCACCACTTCCTCGAGGACAGGTGAATTGATTGTGCTGTTTGGTGTGACCGGGGTTATCACGCCAATTTCTTTTTTTTTAATTTTATTTTATTGGGAAAACTGTGATTTTTCTTATCTTCCCACTCATAAAATGATAGCTGATAATAATCGCTCTAAGCAGGAAGGAACCTGAAATTTTGTAAATGAATGACTGGATGATGTTTAATCAAGGGGTAAAACCTCAGTGACACAACCACATAAACTGTCTGGCATCGATCAGCTGACTCTTCTTTGAAGGCTTACGGGTGAGGAGGAGATTGAAAAAGTAAGTTGTGAGCCATTTTGACAGACTGTACTGAGTACATACAATATTGGCCCGGGAGATACTCGCATGTGATGCTTGGCTTATCTGGCGCGTGTCTGTTTCAAAAGGGGGCCAGCAGAAAGCATTTGCAGGGCACATACTGTGAACATGCAAAACTTGATTATTCTATCTCTTAAAAATGGTTTGTTTTGGTCTTACTGATGCTTTTTTTTTTTTTTGTATTCATTAATTATGTTCAAGTTGTGATTATTTGTTTTTCTGTGTTCCTTCTTCCTTCTCCTAATCTTTTTAACGTTTCCTGATTATTGTTTTGTGTCATGAATATAATCCAGCAAACAACCACTGTAAACATGAAGTAACTTCTCCACGCTGGTCAAATGCAACAAAGTACTGTAATCTGTGAAACCACCACCAGAGGGCGGCGCAGGGATTCTGTTAACTGTTCAGCTTCTGTGTGTGTTCTTTGGATCAAACCCACACATATCACACTAGAGTGTCAATTATCATTTTGTCTGCTTTTCTACAGCGTTTACCTTGTTGTAAAAGTTGCATCGTCCACCTCGTCACTCTAAGTGTGTATCCCCCACCCTTTTACTGACCGGGTGCCAGCGTTGTTCCTCTTAAGTCAGTGGAAAGTTGTGAATACTTCTATAAAGGGGCAAGTAATGCTTTTGTATATTTATTTTGAGAAGCACACAAAGCAAATTGTACATACTATATATTTATTCTCTATATAAGGTTGTTTATTTTGTCATTTAATTTTGGCTCTGTTTCTTTGTCACCATGTTGTTTTAAATTTTCTCTTCTCTTTTTCATTGCAAAAGGCCAGTAGAGCTTTTTGGCACTCGCCTCAATAGAATGGTGGTGAGACTAGCGCGGTGCCTAATACCAGTCTTCACACACCTCACACATATGCACACACACCCTGTCTCATACAGGGAAAGCATACTTATAAGACATAGAACGGCCTTAATCTATCAGAGCCAAGCTCAACTCAGAGTAACCAATCAGGAGCATCTCTTTAATTAGCTTTGATTAATAAAAGATGTACAGTATGTTGAATAATGATGTGTAATGTAATAATGACTTTATATGACGTGGTAATGGAAAGGAGGGCTGGTAGCTTCAGTTTTTGTTCCAGTGAATCAGCAAAAACAAAGATTGGGAAGCTGGAAACCCTTCAGCAGGCTGATGCGTAGGGCGTCTCGGAAGTCTGGATTCAGGTTAGGCATTCGTAGAAGTAACATTGAAGTTGAAAAATGCACCAGAAAACCTAAAAGACCTTATGATTCCAGATGGTCCCTCCCTGTATCTTACATACCTAGCCTTTAAAACCCGTTACCCACCTACTGCCTTGTTAACCTCAGTGCTGCAAACCCTCAAGCCCCTGAACTCGCGGGTACCACGCTGACTCTCAGGCCGCCAACTTCCATATTGAGATGGAGCCTTTGACCCTTAGCGTCCCAATCAGCTCTGCTGCTTTGGAGGAAAACTGATGTAAACATGTGTACAGTCTTACTGGGGCAGAGGTCTCTGCGTTCCCTGTGTGTTTTTCTTGTTAAAGCCCTCCCTCTGTTAGGCTGGCGGGAGGAAGGTATTCTTGCTGCAGAACTTGGTAAATTGCTGGAAATAAAAGACTATATTATTTCATACCATTCCTCTGTCATTATGTTGTTGTTTTTCTCTTTTGTTTGTTACCTGCTAAACGTTGGCCAACCTCCCTTTAATTTGTAGACAGCTTTTTACAGGCTGTAAAAATCCAAAACTGAAAACTCTTTGACAAAAGTAGTCTGATACTTTGCAGTGACTCCAAAGTCTGTTCAGGTTTTCCCGTTTACATGCACTTTAATAATGCTGGAGAAAGGTATAAAACTTGATTGGAGTCCACTTGTGACAAACTCGTTGAGTGGACAGAGTTTAAAAAGGTTCACATTTGTGCATGAAAGTACCCACATTTCAGTGCATGGAAGGACAAAAACTAAAAATGTCCAGATTTGAGTTTGGCTTTAGTTTTTTTTTTTTTTTTTACAGGGTAACTGTTTTAACTGTTTTACAGTCTATCTCACATAGTCATGGCTTTAATTTATACAATCACTGTGTTGCTGGTTTTTATACTATAGCTGGTTTAAAGTTGTAGGTATTTTTTGTTATAATGGTCTTTTTTTTATGTGAAGCACTTTTTAACATGTGTTCAGAAAAGTGCTGTTTATTAGATGATGATGATGATTATTATGATTATTGTTAATCGTATTGTCATTTTCATCGAGCCCTGGGAAATGTTTTTTCTAAATTGGAGTTCCAAAGGTCCAGATATATAAAAGCCTCACAGATGCATAATATCACAAACTTTGGACACATATCGAAAATCAAGAGTATTAAATATTCCACAAACATGGCAGGAAAACGTGACTTTAAATATTGACGTTGGCCGCTGAGATTTGCTTGGCGTATGTGCGTGTGTAGTAGTGTGACGGTGCTTTAGAATGGTTTAAATCAATACATATTTTACACGTAAAGCTGAGAAACAGATCCACAGTGTAGATATTCCTCATGGCAATATGTGTGTCTTCAAATCAGACAATACAAACACAATACTTGTGCTCTGTGCATTGTCCAAATACAGACACTGATGGAACACCCAGATTCTGCAGTGAAATGTTGCTTCATCATGTCACACCTCTCTGTATCATCTATTGCACAAGGGACAAATAAGGTTGGATGAAAATATTTAATCTTTGAAATTAAATAGATAAAAAATAAAACTATAACAGCCTAAATAAAGTTTAATTCATCTTTGAATACAATTAACTATTTTCTAAAATGGGAAATTTACATGGGTGCAAACAAGCCAAAGATAGAATACAGATCTAAAACAGTAAGTACCACATTACTGATCTAACAGGAGATGAGCTGAGGGTTGATGTTGCTGGTTTTACGCCTCGGAGGAGGAAGCAGAGCTTTCTCATCGCTCTCCCCTCCTCCCTCATCATTCCCTCCTCCGTCTCCAAGGAGCTCGCTGGAGGACAGGCGGACGCAAAGGCCATCAGCAATATGCAGGACCTGGGATGGACCTGGATCAGGAAACATGTGATAAAAGTGCAACATGAGCAATGCTAAACTGTGAACATCTGTGAATACGGAGGGTAGACATACCATCTCCACCTCTGCTGCACACATCCAGAGTGTCCATCACTATTTTTTCCAGGATCCTGCGGGGCACGTTCTAGAGGAAAAGACAGAGCTTTGTTGCTGTTTTTAATGAAAAATATGAATGAAATATGTGTGAGGTCATCTCAGTAAGCAGGGCAACAAAATCTGTAACAGCACAAAACTACACATTTAAACTTATAAACAATGAATGATGGAGACCTGAATAAAAAGGTATGTGTGTGTGTGTGTGTGTGTGTGTGTGTGTGTGTGTGTGTGTGTGTGTGTGTGTGTGTGTGTGTGTGTGTGTGTGTGTGTGTGTGTGTGTGTGTGTGTGTGTGTGTGTGTGTGTTTGTTTACCTTTTTGTGAATCTGCAGCAGCAGTGAGAGGGAATCTGCGAGTTTGTCCTCCAGCAGAGCCAGACATGTCTTCTCTTTCTGCAGTCTTCTCCTGTCCTCCTCTTCCTTAGGCCTCTAGCAAAAATCAGGATAGAAAGAAAGACACCCCAATAAATTAAAAGCCTCTTCTAGTTCAGTGTTTTTTTTTTTTTATATATATAACTCTGTTAATCCTGACACATTAAACACTTCTCAGAAATGTTGATTGCTGATAATGCAGAGGTCTCAGAAACTGAGGGCTTCCACCCATCCATTATCTATACCCGCTGTATCCTGAACACGGTCGCGGTGGGGCTGGAGCCTATCCCAGTTCACTTTGGGCGAAGGCAGGGTACACCCTGGACAGATCACCAGCCTATCACAGACAGAACAGACAGAAGCAAAGACCATTCACGCTCTCATTCACACCTAAGGGCAGTTTTTCAGAATCACCAATTAACCTGACATGCATGTCCTTTGGACGGTGGGAGGAAGCCGGAGTACCCGGAGAGAACCGACGCAGGCACAGGGAGGACATGCAAATGCCACACAGAAAGGCCAACGGCCAAGGGCCGAGGTTCGAACCCAGAACTTTCTTGCTGTGAGGCAACAGTGTTAACCACTGAACCACTGCGCTTGAAACTGAGGGATTTTTTTTTTTTTCAGTTTAATTTTCTGTATTTATACAAGTAATTTTCAAGAAAATATTTCCTTTATTGTTCTTTTTATGTATTTTCTTATAAACACAAAATAATGTTTCTTCTAAAATCAAGACCAGAAATGCGCAGATAGTCAGATATAACATATCAATAAATAATACAAAATTAAAAAAAAAAAAAGTCATTCCGGCGATATTATAAACAATTTCATGCATTCTGTTATAGTTGTGATCACTTTGAATGGAAAACTGATGAAAATCCATCTTCTCTTTCCCTCACCTTCTTTTCAAAGCCTCCGCTTCCCTGTGGCTGCTCTTGGTTTGCTCCCTTCCAGCTGCAGCGCCTCCTGCTGTCTGTAGAAGGGCTGCTGGTGTTTTTGTCAAGCAGGTGAGGATGAAGAACTGCATGGTTCTCACATCTAGAGTAAGAGACAAGAGAGTTAAGGCCTCTTTACGTTGTGCAATTTTTGGCTGTCAAAGTATGACGTTGATGTATATATGGTAAATTCTGTTTGTCAATTCAGAACGGTTTTCTAAATGCACAATCATCCATAAACAGCTGATTAAGCTGTGGTGACCAAAGGAAGTCCAGGGAAATTTTAAAGTAAACCACCTGTTTGAATGTCATTACCATCCACATTTATGTCTAGAAACATGATTAGATAGTAACATGCAATAAAGTCACATGCTTGTTATTATCACACAGTCTACAGGCATCTTTAAGGTGCCTGTGTGTGCATGTGTCGGTTTGTAATGCTATCTTTGTGAGGACCTATTTAAGTTTTAAAAATTTTGATTTTGATTCATTTCTGATTTTCCTTTTTTGAGCAATGGGAACCAAATCGATATCATTAGCAACAAGCTTACACTGCCCTACAGTAAATATTGGGAGCAGTGCAGCTGAGAAATAAAGCATTTTCAGACTAGAAGCAAACTGTACAATACACACACAGCTGGCATAAAAGTCACCAAAGAGCTTAAAAAATGCTGATACTGCAATCTGCTTTTGGATAATCTGCAGAATGCTCAGAGAAACTGCATCATCTACCAACAAACTGTTCTCCAAGCTCTCTGATCCAGTTTGTTTAAGACGATTAACTTCAGCTGTTATTAATTGTCTGTTGAATATAGGACGTGTTTCTGCTTCTCTGCGTTTGTATGAGTAATTGAAAAAAAAAAAAAAAAAAACACATACATTTACAATCAAATACATGGAAGTTAATTTGATCTGCTATGATCGTCGCTCGCCGGCTTTTTTTCTTCTCCACAATGAACTGATTTACCGGCTGCCTTATTTAATTACGTGGAATAATAAAAAAAAAAAAGGTTCCATGGCAGAGTAAGTGTGATGATGAGCACTTCAAATTTAAAAAGTTGTTTTCACTGCATGTATACATTTCTATGCCTTAATATTTTTATAAAGCAAAACAGGTGTCAGATAGATAGACAACAGATGTAGCTGTATTTTGCCTTTGTAGGGCAGAGCAGATATTCACTACCATCCAGGGTTGATTTGTTACAAATACCGCACAGGCAGATGAGGTTACAAAAGTTACCAAGAAGGGTGATGTAGGTTAGATTTTGATGTACACAAGGAAATGAAATGACTGTTGTAGATGTTAACTAACCCTTTGCCGCAGCAGTGCAGTCGACCCGTGTGCCTCTTCACCTCCAAAAGGCAACACTTCCCCTCTTCCCTCTTCCCCCTGTCCTCCTCCTCTTCATCAGACGCAGCTCTTCCTTCCACTGCCCTCTGAAGACACTCGGCATCTGCAGACAGAGAAGCTGCATAATTTACTGCCCAAAGACACATTTGTGCATGAAGGTCAAGTGTGTAGGATTCAGAGGGGGTGGGGGGTGGTAGAAATAAAATGTAATATTCATAATTCATAATAATTATTTTTAGTGGATAATCATGTGAAACCAGGGGTGTTGTACTGGAGCACACCTGTTGTGTCTCATTTCTAACCAGTTCAATAGGGTGACAAGTTCACATAAAATAGTCAAAAAATTATATTTCCAGTGCTTTCATTTGATAAAGTCCACAGTATAATCACACTATTGTCATGCTAGTTCTGGATTACTCATCTAAAGTGTTATCATCGAATTTCACTGACAGATATTCTTGCAAGTGTTTCACAGTAACAGCCTTCTTAAGAAATGAAACGTTTGTGTCAGTGTAATGCAGTAACAGGACAAATGGGGGCAAACCCAAAAAACTGCAAACATTTTATTTCCTTACTTTGGACTAAAAATGTGTCAGACGGTCATTGCAGTGCAACACCACACCTAAGAATGGTTGTGTTTTGGTTACCTTAGAATGAGCCCTTCATATTTACTGAGAGAGCGTGCCAGGTTTGCACCACCATGTTTCTACAACAGCCCTGAAAGGGACAAACCAAACACTGGCTCTACAGAGAGCCTTTTTGCGTTTTTCAAAGGTATTCTTAGACACTCGGAAGAGGAGCGTGATGAGAAGAGTGTTCTATTGGATGCAATTTGCAATCTCACCATAGATGTCACTAAATCCTACTCACTGCTTCTTTAAGACTCCACCTGTGGATTGGTACTTCCTTGTAAAAAAAATAATGGTGACTTAGATGTTGTGTTCCAAAGAATTGTTGAATGAATGAAGTTCTTTACTATATGGACCCTTTTCACAGCAGATATTTTGGCATGTCATAGAAGGTGTAACTGATAACATTAACTACAACTGCATTCTATTTACATGAACTAGCTTCAGGGTTCTGGTGTTGAGACACTTAATAGGAATCAGTCATATTAAAAAAAAAAAAAAGTCACCTATGATTGTCCTACTGTGACAAATTGAAATGTCTGCCTTAAAAAGGGGTTTACTGAAAAACCTTGAATCAGGTTATGTCTCAATAATCCCTGACAAACATGCCAAATGGGCACAAAAGATGTTCTCAAAGGCCTAAAATGTTGCTCAACTTTAGAAGGAAAACTAGTTCCTTTAGAACACAATCCTGAGCCCTCTTTCATGAGTTTTCCAGTCGCCTACCTGTCTTATTACAGGTGTCTTCAGGTTGAATTTGTTGACTTCCAGGGTCAGGAACACAGGTGCAGTATGTTCTGAGAGTGGTAAAGGTAGAGAACATACCTTTAAAGTATGGCCAGTCAGTAATACTGTAGACAGAGACTCCCGTAACTCTGTCTCCTGGAAATGACTTTATGTATATATAAATTGTTTTCAAATTACGTGACAAACGTAATCACTGGCTCACTGCAAACGTTCCTTAACCTTAACCAAGTGCTGCGAGCACATACGTAAACATAATTAGTTAATATTATTATTTAAAAGTCTAATAACACAGTAGTCACTAGAAATATATATTGTACTGCAAGATCTGCTATTTTGACACGTACAAAAAAACTGCGAGGAGAATTTTACTGGTACGTTCGGTTTTAACATATTTGCGACTTGACAAATACGTTAATTGTTACAATAAAAAATACGATCCAGGAACAATTGCATTTTTTTTACTATATATTTGCTGTTGTAAATTAGCTGAATACAAATTTCATTTCTAGAAGACAGTGTTGCATAAATTCTCACACATACTGGATCCATTGTCTTGGGATAAAATAATTTTTTTGCCCATCACTTATTTTTTTCCCTGTTACCTCCCTTGTTGGATTCAGGCCCTTTTCCAGTCAATACTGTGTGGGTATTTTATTGAGATTTGTGTGTGTGTGTGTGTGTGTGTGTGTGTGTGTGTGTGTGTGTGTGTGTGTGTGTGTGTGTGTGTGTGTGTGTGTGTGTGTGTGTGTGTTTTTGCCTTTAACTGACAGCCAGCAAACTTTAAAATGAGGGGAAGGAGGGGTATGACATGACATTACAGTTCCCCAAGAATCAAACACTAATCATGTAGTATGGGGCCTAACCATGCAAAATGGTTGTTCCAGGCGGCCACTATTTGTTTTACTTTCAGGCAGACCTGAAAAAGAAATGTTAAAAATGATTAATGTAATAATCAAATTTTATGGAGGTGGAGCTGCAGGGAGCTTGTGCGAGTCGCACCAGTAAACACTATTTACATGCTGTTTTGTATGAATCCTTGTTTTTATGAATGCAGAGTTAGCATGATCCACAGAGCCACAACAGCCACACATTTTACATATACACTAGGTAGAAATAAATCTGGGTTATCCTTTAGGTGGGATGCAGAAATTATAGCCGGTGTGGAGATGTAGTTCAGGCGACTCAAAAACTGAAACGTCAAGGTTTATTTTTGTGATTCCATGCGCACGCGACCCTGCAGTCTCATGCCCTTTTACAGGCATTGGCATTGGCAGGGCGTTTATCTATGCTAATTAGAAACAACTGACGTGCGCTCTCAATTTACGAGAACTGTGGGATTCATCAATATAAGAGTATTGCAGTTTAAGAAAACATCAAGAGTCTGACGTAGACTTTTCTTAGAACTTTTCCTAAGAACAAATCTAAAAAACATTGGTGAATGAGGCCCAATTACCTGAAAGGCACCCATAACATGCTGTGTAGCTGAGAGGAACTGGAGTCGGGTGACAATTCACACACACGATCACAATATAGTCATTTGATTAATTTCTAAATACAAAAATATTGCTTAGTGCAGCTTTAATATTTGTGCTTTATTCTGTCATTTATCTCCCAGAGCAGGTCCGTGTAATGTCTAGCATTATCGGTACACATGAAAATGATCTGAGTACAATCTGTCCACCGAAGGAGGTTTAAAAGATAGTCTTTTAAAATCTAACACAGTGATGTTGGCTTTGGAAATCCTTTCTTAACAAATCTGTTCAATTCAGATCAAGAGAAATTTGTTGCAACTTAACCTGTGGGCTTTAGTGCATTGAATTTCAAATCAGCAAAGCACGGAGGCAAATGATGTGTAAATGGATGCACAAACACACCCATGTACTTAACTCCTTCGCTCACTAGTGAGCACACACCATGTTCGTACCTGTACTGGTGCAGTTCAGTCTCCAGCCGGGTGATCCTTGACTGGAGCTGCGGCACAGATTGAGCCTGCTCCTGGATCATCCGAACCCTCTGCAGCCCCAAGCTCAGGGCCTCTCTGGCCTCCTCCGCCCGCCTCCTGACGGAGATCATCAAAGATTCATGACATAATTTTCCCCAAATCATTCAAACATCATACAGTTAGTTTTGAAAAAGCTTCCAACCTGATCTGAGCATTCTCCCTCCTCAGTGCAGACTCCAGCCCCTGCAGTTTGCGCACCTGCTGGTACGCCCACTGCAACTCCTCCTCCAGACGGTTATTGAATTTGATGGCCTCCTCCAGCTGTCCATCACGCGAGGAACGGATCAGCTTCAGCTCCCTCAGAAGGGGGTCTCTGATGTCCCGTCTTCCCACCACCCTCCTCACTCCATCTCCTGCCGCACCACTCAGCTGTCCTTTAATTCTGTGAGTTGGCACCAGTTTTCCCTGTACGAGGGTGATGGAGGTCACATGGTTTGAAACAGCGGAGGTGTGGTGGGACAGAGAAGGGAAGGTTCTGCTCCTCTCCCGTCGGAGCGCCACCTCCAGGGCCAGGCAGCGAGCATCGCTCCCCTGCAGTGCTGAGCGGAGGTCCTCCACCAGCTCCCTCAGAGCTGCTACCTCATCTGAAGAAGTCAGGAGAGAAGCACAGAAAGTGAAACCAAATTGCTGCTGAGTTCTAGTGTATGGATCATTTTTTTGTCACTTAAACATGGACACACCCACAGGAACACATAGTTAATACTTCACTCATTATATTTTAAAGAGAAGCATTACCATTATTAGTTATTTTTTACAATATGTAAAAGACAGTGAAGACAGGTGAAGTTGTTTATTTTCAGTGTGGTAATACAAAGTAGGCTGTGGTAAAAAGTAACTGAGCCACACGATATGACACCAAAGCATTTAATACCCATGTTAGTGTCTGTCACACTTCATGTTGCCTAGGCGTGAAAAGTGATGTACCTTTGGTTTAGGCACCAAAAAAAACACAGTTTGGGTTAAAGAATAGATCGCAATTTAGGTTAAATGTTACACAGCCACTATTTGGTAAGGTTTAACCACCAAAACTAATTGGTTAGAGAAAAAAAAAAATCATGATTTTGGTTAAAATAAGTAACTGTAACTAAGATTACGTAAATTACATGAAGTTAAATAAATTACATTATGTACATAATTTACTCACTTTACTTGAAAGAAATGTACATTTGCTTTTTGCTTTTTTGAACCGCACCTACTTCCTCCCTATATGGACTTTATCACTCTTCGTACTTGACCTCCCTCTTAGACACTACTCGCACATGCATGTACTTTTCACACCTAAGCGAGACTAAATGTTTCACTGACACTGTATCCTCTATCGTGCACAGACAGGTGTATTACACTCTTTGGAATGATGCAGAGTTAATCTGAGAATGTTGACATACACATTCTTTCACTGAGTAATTCCTTTTCATGCTGCTGTATATTTCTGTTCCACTAAATTTCAGTGGAAAAGATCAATTTTTACTGCATCTATTTGACAGATTTACAACAGACAGGTACACATTTTACATCAAAAAAATATATATCTACAAAATACAGATTCAACCATTTCTATCCTTTTTGGGATGTGAATTTTACAAAAGTTTCATGTGCCAAAGAGTTGTTGGCAGTTCCACTAAAATTATGTCATGGTTTTATAAGTATTGTTTGAGGCCTAAAGAGGTCAAATGTTCCAATATTTGACCACAAAAGCACAGAAAAGTCCAATAACTGCGCATCTAGTATTCAAACTTAATCAGTTTCTTCTTTGCTGCGTCATTATGACTCCTCAGATGATCTCGTGGCCACCTGGAGGGGCCCTAAGCCATAGGTTTTATGAAGTAGGTCACACTATAGCTCCACCTAAACCAGTGCTGATTACACATTGACGCACCAGTAAACGATCTAATATCACGCACATTGTTCCGTTTTCTCCATGATTTCACACTTTAAGTGTTTAGCTGAAAATACTCGTAGGCTTTGGCTTGTAGAAGTGCGTTTTTACAGTAATTACAGTCAGTAAGAGAATGAATAAAACAGGCGAGGGAAGAGGTGGAGAATGATTCAGCAACGAAAACACCAAACACAGTGAAGTGGGGAAGAAAAAAAAGACAAAAGGAAATGTTATAACAGCAATACGGCTCTATGTCTCTCTGTTCAGAGATAAGTGAATGGCGTTCTGTTCACTGCAATAAGTTTAATGTGTAACAAGTGAAATATAAGGGCTTTAAATGCACACTCTGCTGTACCTGGCTCTTGGTCTTCCATGCTTCGAGCTTTTATCGATCTATTAATGGGTCCACTCTGATCCCCCGTCAGATCAAAACTGACACACTTTCTGCGCCTGACACGGGGCCACCTGAGCCGGATCTGCCTCTCCACCAGCTCCGTATCCTCAGTAATTGGGAGGCGCCACGCCATGGGAGTACCCCCAGTATCTCGACGCGCACTATGCACACGGAAATACCCGCAGAGTCGCGAGTGAAAGTCTTTGAAAGATAGCTGGCAGGGGAGCCCAGAACACACATCCATAAACTCTTCAATGTCCTCATCTTTTTCTCCATCTCCTGCTGCTTCCTTTCTTTTCATCGTCCTCTTCCCTGTCTCGGCTACGGTGAGACCCAGCACGGCGCAGAGCGCAGTGAAATCCTCCGCCGACACCGTATCGTCCTGATTAGGGTAGGCCAGGTGGTGAAAAACCTCCTGTAGGTATTGGTCTATCCCAGTGGCCAAGACGACGATTTCGTTCTCCGTGCCGGGATCGGGGCACTGGTGGTGAGCCAGGGCGCTTCGGAGCCACTCGCTTTTACGCGCTGCTCGCGGCGAGGGCAGCACGCGTCCCGGGGCCAGTGCGGTTCGCTCCATGACTGTACATAAACTAGGTTGTTCGTCTGGATGTTACCAAACAAAAGCAGGACTGAGCATCAGATATGACTTGAAAGAAAAAAGTGACTAAAAGACATGGCGGTGCGGTTTCAAGCTGCGCGATTAGCCTAGCTGGAAACCTTAGATTGGAATCTTTACCGGGAATGAAATAAAGATCCCCGGCGTTGGAAAAAAAAAAGCTTCCAAAGCACGACTCCACCCTTTTGTGTGCACACTGTGAGCGCATGTGTTTTTGTTTGTGCACATGTCTTTCTATAGCTGTGAGGACCAATTCAGGTAAAAGAACAGCAACCACATATTTATGAGGAAAAACACACGAACTTAAAAGTGCAATTTGAGAGTTAACTTTGCACCGCTTTTACTTAAATATGCAAGAAAGTAAGCTGTGGGTGTTTGACTAGGGTTACAGAAGTGGATCAAATGTCAGTTTCTGCCAAAAAAAAAAAAAAAAAAAAAAAAACAGTTGAAAATAATGTCAATAATCTGTAATTTCTCATTTTCTTACAAGTGAGTTGGCAAATTTTGGTAAATGATACAATCTTCAGGGACTTGGGACATGTTGTGGCTATATGCCATCCAGTGGCTAAAACGAACAACAACAAAGCTCAGACCTGTTTCAGTTTACAGCTTTACAATCTGACTCACCTTGTGTGGCAGATACAACAATAAAGAAAGACAAAATGACTCCTGTTACCCTGCACCTTATGTCCACTGTTCTCACTAACATCAGGCTCACATACCTTCCCTTGAAAGTCAAATGTGAATTTGTTTCCAGGGAACTGAAGAACTCTGAGCGGAAATACCCTTCCCCGCTCTGACCTCACCACTATCACACACATCACAGCCAAAACAAAGAGGACTTCTTGACTTCACTCACCTGCATGGGCAAGACTAGACCGAAGGCCACAAGAAGTACATATTAATTACATTCCACTGCAGTGTGTAAATGGAGATTTAATAATAATTAGTCACACATCAGAACTCAATGTCAATTGAGAAAAAAATACCAAAAAGAACACATGTACAATCTAATGAAACCCTCCACCCATCTTTATGAAGCTCACATATACAGCGTATGGTGACTTTGTCAGAAATGTATAATTGCCTCTGTTTTAAAGATTGTTTGGTACTGTACTGCATTTCACATTTTACATACACATTTTCAACATTTCAAAAACCTGAACATGATGAGCTTTGTAAAGATAGATGTTTTGGCAAAACTATTGCATCACATCGCATTAGATTGTCAAGGTGTTTAGTGGCCAATAAGTGTAAATGAATTAATTAAACATTATTTGACTGTAAAATAGACAACAATTGAGTGAGTCAGCTGAGCTCATACCTCAGATCTTGTTTAGTCTTTGTTTTGGTTTCCAGTACGAATCTGAATAGGGGCTGAACGGCAGTGCTCGCCAGTGATTCCTCTGGGACTTTGAACTTAAGGTGTGTTAGGGCACAGTTTCAGTCAGCGCCACTTAAATACTACAAATCTTACACTTCCACAAGACAAACAAATGTATCCTCTGGAATGCACACTACCCATCTTGAAGATATATAAAAACACTTATCACCAGGGTCCTGTTTTGTGGACATGTGGTGGCAGGCAGAGAGGTAGTAACCAGTGATTGATAGATCAAGGTCTTTAATATGTATTATTATTTTTATTAATTTTATATAACAATGTGTTGGAAGCAGTCTGTGATAAAACAGTCAGTGTTAAGGCATGCACTACAAATAGAGCCTATAGAAACAAACATATATTAACAATTATTAAAAGCACCAATGCACTGCATTGCAAAACTACTGTATAACCCCTCGTTGGTGTTTCTCATGCAAACACTGGCTATTTTAAGTAGAAATCACAATGCACACTGTCCTAAAAAAGCAAAACACACGACATATTTGGGCAAAAATGACTTAAAAACCTGTGTCTTACACCTATTTTCCTATATAGAAAATATTGCCAGAGAAACTAACGAACTACGCAGCTAAATACATAGAGAGAAAGCCAAAGGCTTTAACAAGTGACAGCTTACTGCTGAAACAGCTGCAGATAGCCGCGACTAAAACCAAAGTTAAGTTTAGCGATCGGTTTCCCCGCAGTTGTTTATCTGTAAATTAGAAATATCAATGTTTATGCACTTTTATGACATCTTGGTTATTTAATATAATATCCAATATCATTTAAATAAGGCAGCAGCTAAATCAGTTAATAATGGAAGGGAATAAAATAACAGCTGATGTCCTTCTAAAGGTAGCTAGCTAGCTTAGCATATCTTAGCTGTCACCTTTTTTTTTTTAAATCACACTGCTGGGACAGAACATGAGAGAGAATACAGTTTGTGGCAATGATTTGGTTGTTGTAGTTTTTTTTTTTTTCATAACAAAAAACTCAAACTAAACAAAACAAAATGACAGCTAAAATGAAGCCCGTAGTTACTACATTCTGCTTTTTTTTTTTAACCAGTATGGTTCTATCGTCTTGAGTAAATAACGGCCCCTTAGTGCTGTTATTGCAAGTAACTATTAGCTGTCAGACTCTCTCCAACTTGCAGCCACACATCCATACCCAACAGCAACAGGGAACAAAATAATGGGTTGTGCAGCTCAGTCCTCATAAGGGTTTTCATAAAATTTCATTTAAGATGTGAGAGCCTTCCTCTGTCTTGACTGGAATTTCTTAGGAATTAAAGGACTAGTTTTTCCATCAAATATGCATACAAGCAGACTAGTTTGCCTCAGTCCCTTTGTTCAGTCTCCCTCTGAGAGACAGTCCTCCATCTGCTGCCTGCTCAGGGTGAAAGAACCTCATCTGAAAATGAAAGGATGGGAAGCATAAAGAGGGTGCTGTAAATGAAGAGGAGGGTGGAGGTCTGGTGCCCTGTGTGTGTGTGTGTGTGTGTGTGTGTGTGTGTGTGTGTGTGTGTGTGTGTGTGTGTGTGTGTGTGTGTGTGTGTGTGTGTGTGTGTGTGTGTGTGTGTGTGCTCACCCAAGTGTCCTGTTGTTCACCTTTGAGAGGAGGAGTGAGGCAGTATTAGTATTGACAGGAATTGGGTTTAGCTTTGTGTTGTGGTGCCATATGCTCCTCGGAGGGTCAACACAAAGACAGCGCCATACACTCCCAACACATACACACACACACACACACATAAACACACACACACACACACACACACACACACACACACACACACACACACACACACACACACACACACACACACGTATCACATCTTTGAAGTGGTGACACTGACCAATATAATGTGTCCAGCATAGTATGTGCGTCTTTGTGAGTGGCTGTAAAAGGTGCATTATCAGATGCTACTTCGATATTCCCCTGGTCGCAAAACCTTCGTTCAGAACAGTATGATGTTGAGGTCAAATGAAAGCAAATAAAGCCTCAAATTCCAAAATGTGTTTGAATCCTGAGATAAACACTCAAGCAAAGTTTCTCCACTCAAAGGAAGTTCTTCATTAATTTTTTTTCTTTCTTTTAGTAAAAACAATTAAATGTATAGTCAGTAAAAGTTATCTTTGCTGAGAATAGAAGTGTTTTCCTGTTGTTTTGGGGATTTTCAGATTAGTTGAGGAAGGAAAGAAAGTAAAACATGGGAGAAATCAAGAAAAATAGTCTCTAATGATTTAATATTGGACATCTATGTTGGACTCACTGAAGAGTTTATAAAAAAAAATGCATCAATGTAGTAGAATCAGTATTCGACATAATCTTCTTCCTTGACAAAATCTGTCACCTACATTACCCTCAATACAACTCAATTTATACATCTTTAAATTTAACCCCTCGGACATTGAGCATACTGTGCACACCTCGTCTCTTATTATCCACCAACCACTTTTGTGCAATTGTGTGTTCAGCTGATAAATAGAACATTCTTCTTTCAGCTCACTTTTTTGTCTTTTTAAAAAAAAAATGCTTTTATATAGGTTACTGAACATACTGTTGAACATACTGTTGAGGGGGAGCCAAAACAGTGAAGTTGCAGGAGCGAAAATGAAATAAAAATGAGCTGAAAGACACTAATACGCTCACTGGAGCTGAGGAGAACTGCATACACTGTAAGAAAAGGTTTAAAAAAAAAAAAAACATCAGTAAAATTCAGATTTTAGATTATTTTCTTTGATTTGGGTTTAGAATTTTAAATATTTATAACTTTTAAATCTGAGAATTTTTAGGGACATAATTATCCAAATATTTGTAAAAAAAAAAAAAAAGCCAACAATTTTCATTAGCCGTAGGCCTACCTGTTTTTATACATTACTGTATTATTTTACATGATCACAAATCAGAATTATTATTTTTTACTTCCATTAATTTACTCAAAGTAACTCAATTCTGCAGGTCCACTTTAAATTCCTAATTTACAAACAACACTTTTTAAAAATGTATTATTTAGTGTCAAATTCTATTCCAGCTTTTGCTGTGCTGCTAACAGTCGCCACGAACATTATTCCATAATTGACCCCTGTGACTTTAGTACTTTAGCATGAAAAATAGTTTTGATATTGATCATAAAAAAAAAAGTTCAAGTAGCCTGTAAAAGAGTTTAAGATATCTGTTAAAATTTGGTGTGCTGTATGTTTATATGTTTATATATCATCAATGAGGATCTGCTATCTATTCACTGCATTTTAAAATGTTCATTTGTTGGCCTACCTGTGCAGGTATCTCAACAGCCATTTTTCAGAACCACTATATGTGAATAAATGTGACAGAACAAACAAGCTTTTCAAATCTTGTGCTCTGCCGAATAACATTTGAGTGCTTTGGTGATCTCACTGCTCTGTGTGCTCAGATGTGGGAAGGGGATTTGGAGCAGGACAATCGCTGACCCAAATCTCTTATAAAACTCCCAGCTCTAAAATATCATGGAGACTTAAAGATGCTGTAAAACAAATTCCAAGATTTGCTTCTCAGTACATTATATACGTGTGAAAATGAGTTGCTGAAAGCATGTGCAAAGCTTGAAGACTTTGTCGCACTGAAATGTGGAGTTAGACCGTTGAACGGTTTCTCACCCGTCTTCAGCTCAGGTTTTGTTTAGGCGGGGCTAAAAGCTAGCTTCAGTATGTCACCGAGCTGGCTCACAGACAGTTTATGTAACCTTCTGCATGGCTCCTCCTCTCACACGGTGAAACGGTATAAAAGCCTGGAGCTCATTTGCATAAGAGGTCGCCCCACTGGACTTCAGTTGCTACTCCTGCCGTAGTCAGATTGTTCTTGTACATCAGCTGGCTGCTACAGGACGTCTCCCTCCACCCGCAAGTGCATCTTTCCTGGAAGCAAGAACCTCCAAAGCAGCGCTGCATCGCTATTTAAATGTCCTACCGATGAAGGAAAAAGAGGTGGGTCGATTTCGTGAAGAGCCTCGCTGGAGGAGACTTTAGGATTAACACCAACAGCCGCCTCTGCAGGGACCATTTCACGGCGGATTGTTTCACCCACTTCCACCGGAGACGGACGGAGCTCACGGACACGCCGCTCCTCCTGCAGCGCGGAGCCGAACCGAGCTTCACCCTCCACGGCCGTTCATCTCCCGGTCGCACCGGCACCGTCCGCCGCCGCCGCCGCCAGCGAGGTCCACCTTCGGCAGGGTCCACCTTCAGCAGGGTCCACCGCCGCCCCGCCCTCGGCACCGTCCACCGCCGCCAGCAGTTCACCACTCAGCATAAGTTCTGTGCTTGTTATAATTATACTAGATCACTTCTCCAGAGGTAACTCTGCTATATTTAGTCCACTGTGTAAACCCCTAACGTGATTTTTTTTATTCGGTGTGGAATAACGGTATTTTGGTGAAATGGTAGCGAATGTGCTAATTAGCTTGTACTGAGCTCAGAGGAAAATGCTCCGATAACCGCTGATTGTCTTATGCGTCTCAATATAGCTCCGATAAGGAACTATAATATATGTAACTCTGTATTTTACATGTCGGGGTGATGGTAAACATGGACCAGAGGAGATCTAGTCCTCCCGATTAATGAGGGGAGGGCTGTTGTTTTTGTACTGCAGGTGTAACGTCGACCCTCTCGGTTACATGTACCGGTACCGGTCCGGATAAACGAGCCCAACTACATGTGCAGGAGGCTGCAGAGAACAGGTGGAGGCTGCAGAGAACAGGTGGAGGCTGCAGAGAGCAGGTGGAGAGCAGGTGGAGGTGGAGGGACATCAGTGGAAGAGAAAGACTTTCGGCTCGACCTGAGCAGGTTCAAAGTTTGAATTGATGTGATACAATGAATTGACATGTGATGTAATGAATTGACATTTGATATACTGCAGCGTTGTTCATGCTGCAGTCGGTACAGAACTAAATCAACTCCTCTGCTCTTATTGTCTCCACTATTGTAATGCAGGTGCGTTAGAAGTAGTTGGAGACTCACTGTCTGCTGCCTCTGGTGTCCAGTTCTACTCCTGTGTTACAGCTCAGGGGGAACAAGCTGGATTTGATTGCATCTGTATGTTTCACTCGTTGGACAAATAAATACTAATTTTATTCTGTTTTCACAAAGCAGGCTGCTCCATCCACCAGAGTGCCAGTGGGACATCATGCATAAAGTCACAGAGAGGTTGGACGTCAGCGGGGAAAAGAACTGCAGCCACAGGACTGTCATACAGAATACTGAACACCTTCCAGCTCCTTCAGGCGACATGCCCCCTCAGACAGAACCAGGCTCAGAGAGAGCAGAGAGAAAAGGGCAGCATAGTGACCCAAAACATGAACTGTTGGTGACGCCGACAATCAGAGCAGAGACATGCAGTTCCATGGCCGGGGACGTCTGCAAAAGAAAGAACAGAAACTACGTGAGCGAGGGAACTGAACGGAGAGGCAACAGACAATAAGCAAAAACTATTGGAGAGAAAAAGCATGAAGTTAATTAAATGTAATGGTGAGATATGAGTGTATAGAGCAGGGGTGTCAAACTCATTTTAGTTAAGGGGCCACATACTGCCCACTTTGATCTCAAGTGGGCCAGACCAGTAAAATCATAGCATACATAACGACAATATTTCGCTATGTTTAAGTCATTGGTGAAGGTTTTTGTTTGATAAACCCTATTTTTAGGTCTTTCAACAATAAACTAGAAACATAAAGACCAAAAACTCAGACATCAGCCCACTGTTTATCTGCCTGGGCTCTCCTCTGTAGATTCCCTAACAGCGAGCACTGCTGCCTGTGGCAACGAGTGCTTCTGCCTCCGGAGCAGACGTCGCATTTACGCTGTTTTTGAAGCAATTACTGGATCGATTAAAAAAATTACAAAACGTTTGTACTCATAAACCTCCATATTCTCATAGAAATGCAATTTATGTCTTTCTGTAATTTTCACACTTAGCAAAGTCATCCGGCGGGCTGAGCTGGACCCCCTGGCGGGCCGGATCCGGCCCGCGGGCCATATGTTTGACACACCTGCTATAGAGAGTGAAAAAGTGAGAGGAAATAGGCTTAGTGCATCACATGAGGTCCCCCAGCAGCCTCGGCCTATAAGGCTCTCCCTCCCATTCTACTTTTGGAAACTCTGGGAACCACAAGCAGGCCAGCATTCTGAGAGCGAAGCGCTCTATCAGGATGATATGGTTCTATAAGATCTCTGAGATAAGATGGAGCCTGGTCATGAAGAGCTTTGTAAGTCAGCAGGAGAATTTTAACTTCTATTCTTTATTTAAACGTAAGCCAATGAAGAGAAGCTAAAACAGGAGAAATATGATCTCTCGCTAAATCCTGTCAATATTCTTGCTGCAGCATTTTGGATTAACTGCAAGGTTTTTAATGAATAATTTGGACATCCTAACAACAAGGAATTACAACAATCCAGCCTGGAAGGAACAAATGCATGAATTAGCTTCTCTGCATCACTCTAAGACAGGACTTTCCTGTTTTTATTAATATTACAGAAGGCAGTCCTGGAGACTTCCTTTATATGGTGTCTAAAGGACAAATTCTCATCAAAGATGACTCTAAGGTTCCTCACAGTGGTGCTGGAGGCCAAGACAACGTCATCTAGAGTAACTAAGTGATAAGAGAAAGAGTTTCTGAGGTGTTTAGGACCAAGTACAATAACTTCCATTTTGTCTGAATTTAGAAGCATGACATTTTGGGTCATCCAGGTCCTTATGTCTTTCAGACATTCTTCAAGTTTTACTAACTGATTTGTTTTGTCAGGTTTTATAGAAATATATAGTTACATGTCATTTGCATAACAATAGAAGTTTATGCAGTGTTTCCTGATGATATCTCCTAATGTAAGCATGTACAAAGTGAAAAGTATTGGGCCTAACACTGAGCCTTAAACTGTACTTAAGCCTGTACTGAACAAGTACAGAGACAAGTCCTTTGTCTGAGACTATTAGAAGATCATTCAGTAGGTTTTGAAGATTCACCAGTACTGTATCTGTGCTATGATGAACTCTGAAGCTTGACTGAAAAGCTTCAAACAGACTATTCCTCTGTAAATGATCACAAAGTTGATTTTCAACAACTTTTTCAAGGCTTTTAGAAATAAATGGCAGGTTGGAAATTGTCTGTAGTTTCCTCAAACAGCTGGATCAAGAGTCGGCTTTTTAAATAAAGGATTAATTAGAGGTACTTTAAAAGCCTGTGGTACATAGCCGGTTGAAAGAGATAGATTGAGCAGATCTAATATGGAAGTACTAATTAAAGGGAAGACTTCCTTGAGGAGTTTTGTTGGCCAATCCAAAAGACAGGAAGATGATCCAGATGAGGAAATAATTGCAGTTAGCTCGGAGAGCTCAACAACCTCGATGGGGTATTGGACGTTTTGGGCAAGTGACAGTTCTAAAGAAGCTGCAGAGGAGTGTGTAAAACTGCAACTCTGCCTCCTGGCCTCAACCCTGGGATGTCATGTTTTAGGGGTGTAGAAAAAATAGCTGCACCATCCATGGGATGGATGCTGTCTCTCCAGATCAGACCAGGTTTTCCCCAGAAAGTGTTCCAATTGTCAATGAAGCACACATCGTGAGCTGGTGGGCTTTTTATTAAATTGTGAAGTATTAAAAGTCTAAGAGCTTCAATCTTTGATAACAGAAATGAACCAATTTTCTACTTATCCTGTGTGAGTCAAGTTCTGTAAGATGCAAAATAATATTTAAATACAGATATCAACAGTATTTGATGTGAGTAATACTCAGCCGCAGCCAGGCTAGAAATTGGAGTGGAAATTGTGATAAAAAGTCTTTATTACATGGGTTTAAACACATTTAGTTGTGATTATGTTTACAATGTTTTTAACAGGCTTCACTACAGAATTACATGTAGCCATATTTTTTGCTTCGGACATTGATAAGAGAAAACAGTAAGAAGACAATAGGGTTAAAAACTGACCAATAATAAATATGTCCTTCAGTCCAGCGAGTTAAAAACTGCCCAGATGGTCCTTGAATGACCTTCCCCTCACTCATTCAGTTGTAGATCATTAACTGTACACATTGTTCACACACTCAAGAGACAACTGTAAAGCCAACCAACATCGGTGTGAGTAAATGTTATGAAGCTGTATATTAAAGTTAACACTTCTCACATGGAATGGTCACTCTTTCCAACCTGTCCCAATTCACTCTAACCATGCAATCTGTCAAAAACGAGGAGTGTGTCAACATGAGCCTTGACATGACAAATTAGGTTCGACAAGAGAAAGGCTCAAAGTTCACACCCACAATGGCGATGTGATTTATTATGTGTGGTGTGTGTCACTTTGTGGAAAGCACTTCAGTGTGTGGCAGTGTAAACATTTCCTCATTCCTGAGATATCGAAGGAGCGGTGGTCTATCTTTAAGCTGTCCCACCTTCATGCAAGGTCATGGCATACAAATTCAACCACCTAGCCACTACGCACCTACTAAACCGACCCTCAAAAAACACACAAACACACAACACACAAACACACACACACACACACACACACACACACACACACACACACACACACACACACACACACACACACACACACACACACACACACACACACACACACACACACAGACAAACATGCATGCACAATTTACCAAAGGCATTCCTGAGAACCAGTGATGAGCCTGACTGAAGGTGAGTTGGAGCAGACCAGGCATGTGGCTACAGGTAGAGCTGCAGCTCTGAGCTGCTACATTCACACTGAAACAACAGTGCCTTAAAGTGACCATACATCCCACTGTGTCCTGTAACAGCTACAAGCTATTTGTCATTTCTGCACCTTTAGTTTGGTTGCTCATTATGTTTTGGTGTTAACAACTTTTATATGCACTGCTTGTTGTTTTCATTCTCACTGTTGTCTCTTACGTCCACATTGCATGAGCTACTCCGTCTCACACCAGTTTGAATCATCATCTGGGCACAGGACTTTTTACTATTTCAATTATTTTGAATTTTATATTATTTGGATATAATTTGACAAGTTTTGAACTTGTACATCATTAGGTTGGGCCCCTCATCTTCCAACTTGTGGCCTTAGTCCTAGAGGGACTCTGCATTAAGTGTAAACTAAACCATTAATTTTAGTGTTTATACTGAGCTCATTTGTTGTAAAGTTGTCATATAAATAAAATACAGAATACAGAAAGTCATTCGTAGCAGAATTGTAAGGCTGCAATCAAGTTATTTTCATTATCAATTTGTTGTTAAATGACTAAAATATCAGAAAATAGTGAAAAATGACCAATTAAAATGTCAATTCTATTATGTTTTATGTCCGACCAAATTTCAAAAAACAGATTTTTTTTTTTTTTTTTTTAATTAAAATTTTTGCTGAAAAATGACTGAAACTAATCACATATTGCCACAAACACAATCATTGAGCCAATCCGTAGTGCTGTTGCGAAATTTTACGACTGTACCTTTCTGTGCAGGTCAGCTCCTCCATCCAATTCACCTCCAAGTTCTCATCAGCACTAGCATCCATGGGTCCTTCCACTGAGCTCACCAGAAGTCCTGCTTCACATCACATCAGTCCAGATTTTCAGAATCATTCTTCACCTTCAGTGTCTAAACTCAATCAGGGGATATTCCCATAGAGCTCATAGCTGTCCCCTTAAGAATAAACGACACCAAAAATGCAAAATACTCACCTGCGAATATTTTGAAATACAATTATTTATAAATTTGCAACAGTTATTCACACAAAAACATTTTTATCTCACATGATTGAAAGCAAAGCTTCCACAGAGGGGGTCATAAGCTGTTTCAAACAGGAGATCTTTGGTCTGTAGTGGATCTTTATTATTTATGGTATATTTCATAGGTCACTAACAGGCGGACCGCGGTCCGGGTCCGGACCCAGAAGCCGTCCCATACGGACCCGGACCTACAGCCAAAACAGAAGGTTATGATTTAAAACCTGACGGGTCGCTTCTATTTTAACCGGCGCAGCTTTTGTAGTCTTTACGGTAGTGGTTCAATGGATGAGGAAACTCAGAACAATTGCGTGCGAGTTAAACCAGCCCACGTGATGCCACTCAGCCAATCAAGTCTGTGCATTCCATTGCGACTCTACAGCGCAAACAGATGAGAGCGTTAGAGGCTCGTTACACATGAAAAGACGGTAGAAGGAAAAAAGAAAGATAGCGATACATGTAGAGAAAACAAAAGGAGAGAAAAAGACGAGTGAGACGGAGAAAGGGAGAGAAAAATAAGGAACAAATGGCGCTCTCCAAAATAAAAGAAAAGTGGACAACGAAAATAGAGCATTTAATCCGGAAAGGACAGACTCATTTCTGTTCATACTTCCCACTGGGAGCACTAAAGCAGTGTGTCTCACGTGTTCAAAAACCGTGGCACTTATTCAAAGTGCCAACGTGAAACGCCATTTTGAGACAAAACATAAAAGGTTTTGAACAAACATACCCACTCAAATCTGAAGTGAGATCACAGAACATATGTCTCAGAGCCCAATATGACCAGCCCACCAGGATCCCGAGCCACACATCCACCCAACAACGTGCTCATGAGTGTTCCCTTCTGAGTTGCTTGGATTTTGGGTTTCAACACAAAAAGCCATTTACTGATGGAGGGGTTTGTCAAAGAATGCATGAGTGCAGTAGCTGAAACACTACTTGAGGGAAAACAAAAACAAGAGCTTCGTGATCAAATAAAGCAAATACCTGTGTCAGCATCATCTGCCACAAAGAAAAGTGAAATATGAACTCAGGACGTGCTACCCCAGCTAGATGAAGCCATGCATAAGGCACCATGTGTAGGCTGAATCATCAACATCTTTTTTTGCCCAGGTTTAAAATCCTGGCAGGACAAGGCTAGAGCTCAATTCTCTCACTGAGCAAAAAAAAAATGGGGGAGTGGGATATAAGAGGGGAAGAAAGTGACACTCTAAAACTGTTCAATTGTTAAGATGTGTTGAGATTTATTATCTGTAAATTTGGTTGAGACTGTTGAGTCAAGATGTGAAACAGAAAAGGGGGAATTCAAGCTTTTCCTCCCTTTATTAAATGTTTCTGAAGTTAAGCACTTTACGTGAACATGCACAATTGTCACATTTTATTCATTTTCCCTTATTTTGAAATGCAGCCCTACTTTTATTTCGTTAATGAGAGAACATTATACATATCTGCAGTCATACATACATGTTCAGTTCTATGTTACGTGACAATAAATATGGTCAAAACGTTTTTGAATCGTACTGAATTCATTTGATTTGACAGTCAGGTATTGATTACATGCAGATGTTGATACAACTACTAGGCTACTTAAATATATATCACAGTAAATAGTTAGACATTATGATCTTCCGGACGTTTGCTTCAAGAAATGTTCTCTAACTGGACCTCTTTAAATTTTTGTTGAATACCCCTGGTATATTTGATAAATTCTCTCAAGCAGCATCCATGGTGACAGGCAACACTGAGTCACCATGACAAGTAAATTACTTGACCTATAACTGATAGAAGGTGATCAAGTAGTTACTGTACCCTAACTGATACAATTCCTCTCTCTTCAAAGCCATCCCTCTGGGTTACCTTTCCCCATGTTCACAGCCTATTTTTATTACTATACTGCCACCATTTGGCTGAGAGATGTTACCACGAGAGGGGAGGCCTTTTCAAGATGTCCTCTGCCCTTTCTATCAGGGTTTCCATATGTGCAATAATCAGTCTGTCAAACAGTAATTTACTGCTCAGTGACTTGGATCTGGATTTGGTGTTTTGGGGAAGCTTATATTCATAGTTCATGTAAACTTCATGTTGTTTTTTGGAATAGATAATAGAGATGGAAATGATCAATGTAGGTTTAAACTAGTGTGGAGGGGTAATCTTACAGATTATACTCCTGGGCATTTATCTGCTGGCTTCATTAGCATTCATACCAGCTACAATATTAAAAAAAAAAAAATAAAAAAAAAAAAATCACCTCTTTGGAGCACTCTTAACAGCCCACAGACTACCTTCCCTTTGAGTTTTATTTAGGCTGTTTTTGCACTCACTACATCTATTCACATGTATTTTTTTTGTATACTTTTATGTGCTTCCTTCACTTGTTTTGTATGGCTTAATTTATAGGCTAGTTATTGTGGCGCTCTTCTTATGTGTCATTTTCTTTCCCTACTCTGATTCGTAAAATCTTTCAGAATCTTTTGGTCTTGTCCCGGTCTGTCTCACTTCATCCTTGAGAATGAAAACACTGACCCTAACCTAAACCTACCTGAACCCAAACCTAACCTTACTTTAACTTGAAACCAGATCTCCAAGTTCAAATTAAAAGATTTTCCTTATGGGGACTAACTTTTTGTCCCGAACAGATAGGTATGTGATTGTATAAATAGATCTACAACGCCATAACAAGGAGTATTACACACATTTACAGACCCACTTTAATGCCTCCTGCATTCATTTAGAAAAAGGAAAATGTACAGAGCACAGACCAAGATATAGCTTACAACTCCATGGTTTTCTTTATACAACTGTATTTATATAGCTTTGTAATTAAAGTACACATGACCGTAAAACAGCTGCTAATTCCAGTAAGTGTAGATACAAATTTCTCCTCAGGGATTAATAAAGTAACTACCTAACCTAACCTAACCTATAAGGCCTCCTCAGGACATTTACAGTCTATAGCAGGGGTGTCAAACATACGGCCCGCCAGGGGGTCCAGCTCGGCCCGCCGGATGACTTTGCTAAGTGTGAAAATTACAGAAAGACATAAATTGCATTTCTATGAGAATATGGAGGTTTATGAGTACAAACATTTTGTAATTTTTTTAATCGATCCAGTGATTGCTTCAAAAACAGCGTAAATGCGACGTCTGCTCCGGAGGCAGAAGCACTCATTGCCACAGGCAGCAGCGCTCGCTGTTAGGGAATCTGCAGAGGAGAGCCCAGGCAGATAAACAGTGGGCTGATGTCTGAGTTTTTGGTCTTTATGTTTCTAGTTTATTGTAGAAAGACCTTAAAATAGGGTTTATCATCCAAAAACCTTCACCAATGATTTAAACATAGCGAAATATTGTCGTTATGTATGCTATGATTTTACTGGTCTGGCCCGCTTGAGATGAAAGTGGGCAGTATGTGGCCCCTTAACTAAAATGAGTTTGACACCCCTGGTCGATAGTATTTACAAGTTATTTATAAACCCATAGAAATAGAAGTTGTTCAGTAAAATTACGGTCTGGTCTGGCTACTTTAGTTATTGTCCTAAAATCGACTACTTCTTCACGTTATGTTCTTCTTTTAAAAAAAAAGAAAAAAAAAAGAAACTATAATTTCCAAAAGCCCCCCCCCCTCCTCTTCCCCCCTCCTCCCTTCTCCCATCCGGTCAGCAGGTCGACCTGTTCGGCTGAATTCGGCTCCCTTCGTGCCCACGTCGGGAAAATAATGGGCGTGCTCGGTTGTGGTTGCGTTTTACCACAACCGGCGGTACAATCGGATGATCCCGGGAGGGCGGAGCCAAGCAGGAGGAAACGGTACAGTTAGCCGACAGCTCTCAAGAAAACCGGCGACGAGCATCCTCACCGCTCTCCACTCACCGCACACCGCAGATAGCTATTAAGAAAGACACATTTCTGAACCCACGCTTAAGTATTTCACACACAAAAAAAACAACAACAACAACACTGTTTCGCTACTTCTAAAAGCCGAAGCAAACACTTTTGTATGTGCTGCAGTTTCTCGACCTGTCGACGAAGAGCTCGGAGATTAACGCGTCAGAAACCTGCTACAGAATATGGAGACGCAGATACACGTGCCCGTCGGGTCGCCGGTGATCAGGAAGATCCCCGTGTTCGTGGACGAACACGACGTGACGGAGGGGGCGATGAAGCTCATCAAGGAGCTGAGACCAGCGTGGTACACGAGCCGTGTTAAGACAAAGGTAATAAAAATTAAAAAAAAAAAAAAAAAAAAAGGGTTTGAGCCCTGTAGCTGTGCGGCATAGCCTAGGCTAGGCTAAGACTGACAGCTCTGCAGCATCACTTCGGGACTTCAAAGCGCCCGTGAAAGGAGGGCCGCGTTGGCTTTATGCGTTTCACTTCCGATCTCGCTCCTTAATTTATGAATGAAAACGACGGATGTTTTTGCTCAACATTTTTCTTGCGGCTTTGACGGCGAAAGGCTGTGTTGATGTTCGCTAAGATGGCGCGGTGCTCTTGATTATTAACCGACAGGCAATCGCTGCCTTTAAAAAAGTCCCCAAGTGTTATCTGTGCAGATATCGAGGTTGTGGGAAACGTTGTGTCCAAAGTACAAGGACAGATAGGGCAGACACGGCGTGAAAGCCAAGTCACGTTGTCATCTTGGTGTCGGTGGCCAGCTGGTGGTGACGTGATGGTCAAGTTGGTTGAGGAACATGGAGATGGCTATAAAAGCAGACACACAGCAGGGTGTGTGTTTTATACTGTCATATGTACTGCAGTTGACAACTTATACATAGTAGAGGTTGGAGGCTGGGCAGTACACGCATATTGTATTGTATTGTGTTGTTAGACTAGATATTGTCTTTTGAATATTGTAATATTGTGATATGGCATAAGTGTTGTTCCCTCCCCCCTGATTTTAAAGGCTGCATTGTATAAATAGACTTAATTTTCTGGACTTCCCACTATTTTAACTGTTCTATTAATGACCCACTTAGTCATTACATCCATATTGCTGATGATTCTTTATTAAAAATCTTATTGTGTAAATATTCTCTGAAAGCAGCAGTGGCCATCCCTACAATATGTCCACGATATCAATATCGATGTATTTATATTAACTGTAAATATACAATTTACAGTTTGATGCACTCAGTTTTTTTTTTTTTTTTTTTTTAAAGATAAGAAGAAATTGCAGTTTCTTAACAGGTTTTCTCAGCATAGAAAGAAATTAATTCATCTCCTTAAATGAAAAACAACAACAACAACCCTTATACACTATCTGTTTGAAATTGAATTAGATGGAATGCGTTTCAATCTCGCACACATACTCTTGTTGTCACAGCAAATTGCCTTGAAAGGTTATTTGAAGAGTCACACTGTGAAGCCAGTCCTGGGTCAAAGGGAGCCAGATATCCAAGTTTTAAGTCAGAGCTCCCACAGCAAAATACGAATGAATATAGTCACAAGGTCTGGGACCATATGTTTATCTCCTAATTCGATGCTATTGTGATAGTTGGATGCCAATTTGATTCAGTCAGTCTTTCCGAGTTCAATTCGAGCGGGATCGTTGCTACAAATAACCCTGACTCTGCCTTAAAGCCATGCTGGTGAAAAATCTGTCATTAGGAATACCAGTGAAGAGGTCAGTAGGCCTACATAGAAACCTTCTAAATGTCAGGTAAATGTTGTGCCATTGTAATAAACGACCCCATTTAAAAAAAAAAAAAAAAAGAAAAAAAAAGTTGGCATAATATGTAAAATGTAAATAAAAACAGAATGCAATGATTTGCGAATCATGTAAACCCATATTTAATTGCAAATAGACCAAAGACAACATAGCAAATTTTGCTGAGAAATTAAATTGTGTTATGAAAAAAATATATGCTTATTTTGAATTTGATGCGAGCAACATTCCTCAAGAAAGTTGGGACAGGGGCATGCTCACCATTGTTTTTTCGCGACGCCTCTTCTTTTTGACACTGTAAACAAATGGGGACAAAGTTGTTGGCGTTTTCAGAGGGAGACGCTGTCCCATTCTTGCCTGATATAAGATTTCAGCTGCTCAACAGTTGGGTGTCTCCTTTGTCGTATTTTTATTTTTTATTTCGTGATGCGGCAAATTTTGTAAATAGATGACCGGTCTGGACTGCAGGCAGGCCGATTTAGTATCGTTCAGCATTATTGGTGCCTTCCCAGATGTGCAAGCCACCCATACCATGTGCACTAGTGCATCCCTATACCGTCACGATTGCTGGCTTTTGAACTGAGCGCTGATAACTAGCTAGATGGTCCCTCTCCTCTGTAGCCCAGAGGATAGAACGTCCATGATTTCCAAAAAGAATCTTAAATTGTGATTCGTCAGACCGCAGGACAGTTTGTCTGTCATCAATGCAAGACCCTCCAGTGTTGATTTTTGGCCTTGTCCTTTGCGTACAGAGATTTCACACATTCATAATTGTGTACCGTGGATGATGGAATCTCGAAACTTCTTTGCAATTTTAAGTTGAGGAACATTATTCTTAAATGTTTGCACTCTTTTCCAACGCAGTCTTAACAGAGTGGTGAACCCCTCCCTATTTTCACTGCTGAGAGACTCTGCTTTTTTGAGATGCTCTTTTTATACCCAATAATGTTACTGACCTGTGACCAATTAACTTAATTTGTGATGAGATGAGACTTTTTTTTTAAGTCTTTTGTTGCCCCTGTCCCGACTTGTTGCTGGCATCAAATTCAGAATGAGCATATATTTTTTTCATAAAACTGGAAAATGTCTCCTTTTCAACATTTGATATGTTTTCCAATTGAATATGGGTTTATGTGGTTTGCAGATTATTTCATTCTTTCTTTTTATTTACATTTTACAGAGTGTCCCAACTTGTTGGTCCTCACAATTTCAGTTTGTTGTAAATTGTCAAAGATCTTTAAAATGCTTGCACAAACAAGACTACATTGGCAATACATCAAAGGAAAAAGGCTTCATAGACATGAAACATCAGTTTGAGTATTTCACATTAAATATCATGTACTCTCCCCATTTTGTTTCAATAACAGAACATTTTGAAAAGACACTTTATACGTTTATGCTCTGCTTGTTTAACGACTGTTGGATAAATTGCTGGTACCATCTCCCTTAATTGAGGATTACCTCGAACCTATTAATAAATAGCATTTATTTTCGACTTGTAAACAGTCACACAAAGTCAGTGTTTTAGCCTCGCTGATGTATAAACAGGCAGCAATACGGGGTACAGGGGAGGAAGAGAGAAAAAACACCTCAGAACAGGGTTTAAGTAGATAACTCTGCAGCATGCTTTGCGTTATAATGAGAAAATGATCAGCTGAAATGCCACACAATCTGAATAATTCCAATTTTCTTTCTTTTCCTGCCAACAATATACCAGCATTCATTGATGATACTCTTTATAAATCAATAAATTAAATAAAACAACAACAGATTATTAAATACAGTATGTTATTTTAACAATCTCTAGTACACATTTCGAGTTCCAACCACCATGTGAAGCCTTAGTTTAATATGCTTTCGCCACGACTGTGTGTTGTTAAGCAGTTTGTTTTAGACACTTGGGCTCATCAGGGAAAGGAAATGCATAATTGATTCCTGGTAAAAGAATCAAATGGCTGATGTGTCATGGCAAGGTCAAAGGTTTTGCAGGAGCTGACAGTGGATTTTCCAGTGGCACAGTGTGAACCCAGCTGCTGCAGCAGTCGGTTTACACCCTGTTGTCTAATCTGCCCGGAGCCGACGCCACACCCACTCCCACACACCTGCAGCGGAGAACGGGACAGTGTTTACCTCGGTCTCTGCAGGCCAGCGGCGGGGCAGAGCTTTTCTCAGTGACCACTACCCATAAAGACCCCGTACAAAGAGGTACAGGCAATGCAGCTATAAACTAGGTCAGAGCTGGTTACAGAGTGTGCGGTAACAGTAAAAAAAAAAAAAAAAAAAGCATTTGCTTGAGCTCGGGAGGATGTTCTGAAGCAGCGGCACCGTTGTTTTGATGGGAGCGGAAAGTGCGAAATGTGGTGAGAAGTAGAAGGGCAGCACGGTTCACAGAAACACCTGATTGACCCCGCTACCTGGGCAGGAAGACTTTTACTGTAAATACACACGGTCCATTTCCAAGCACACGGGAGTTCCTGAAAACAGACGCGTGTGCCAACAGCAACAGATCAACACTCTCCTCTTACTACTTTCTCATGCTAAAGACACAATGATCAATCTCTGCTAAAGGACGCCGGCCCCGGGCCACGCGGTCTGACCGCCCAACAAAGATTCGATAACGGGGGAAAAAAAAAACAACAACCCAAAAGACGCCGCCATCATTGTCCCATGTAGGCAGTATATGGCGGATTGTTTACCTCTGTCTGAGTCCAAGCTTATCGCTGTCTGTCGATGTATTGATTGCCGGTCTTAGTGGCGTATTGTGTGGCGGAGGGAAGGGATCAGTCATGTGGTAGCAAAGGCGTGTACGCGTGTGTATGTACAGTCATAACAGGGATGCCTGCACGCCCATTTTTTTTGTGGTCAGCCACGTGTGGAATGCCAGATATGTGTGAGTGAGCGTCTGGGTCGGGGGGGGGGGAGATGTGTGTATGTTGTTATTGTGTTTGCTGCGGTGGGTGGGGGGTGGGTGGGGGGTGAGGGGGGACAAGCCCGCCGGTTTCCACCAGAGTGATTCTGTCACTCAAATATTTAAGGCCTTAGACACAGGGGGCTTTTTGCTTACTCTTCATTTACGAAGAAACGTCGGAGTCAACTTGCTGGCAGCACTTAAAACTCACTTTTGTTACATTGATTTTTATCTTAATGAAATGAGTTTAGACATGCTACTGAAATCAACTGAAATTAAATTAATGTTTAAATTAAACTTGATGGAAATGAACGTGCTATTACACTGAGACAACAGCTCTTGTTCTTACAACCCTGTTTTCAAAAACGTCGGGATGCCGTGTAAAATCTCAATAAAAACAGCACGCTACGATTTGCAAATCATGTAAACTTAATTTAAATACAACAAAGACAAAAATATCAAATGTTGAAATTGAGACATTTTATTGTCTTTTGTAAAGCATATGCTCCTTTTGAATTTGATGCTGGCCACACATTTCCAAAAAGTTGGGACAGGTTTCCGACTGTGCTGCATCACCTTCTTTTAACAACACCGCAAATCTTTGGGAACTGAGGAGACCAGTTGCTGAAGTTTCGAAAGTGAAATGTTGCTGGTTGGCAGTCCGTTGTCTCCTTTGTCGTATTTTGCATTTAATGACGTGCGTAATGGTTTCAAGCCACTTTTCTAGTTGTTGCTGTATAAGTACGTCACACCATTTCATACCAGTGTAACAAGTAGTGGTGCAACTAGGCTGATGACAAATGAGCTAAAAAAAAATTGCCGCGTCCTACACGGCTCAGTACATAAATGTAGCCCTGATTTTGTCAAATAAGGTTTGTATTTTGATTTACATGAATACAAAAGACAGAATGTCTTTTTCCTCAAAATCCTGAAAGAAGACCGAGCTAACTTACTGTGGGCCGAAGACTTGTGTGACACTAATTCATCGGAGGATTTTGCTTTTTGACACATTTACGTCACGTAGGTCAAAGCTGCATGGCGTCTGCAATGCTGTTGATGACTGATAGCTTTGTGAAATGGAACCATAGCTCTTTACACTCTGAGGTTTTCTGTTAGAGGTTATAGGATTTTTTTTTTAATTTTCTGCCTTCCAGCTCTTCACCGATGGAACCACCAACAAGCTAGTGGGGTGCTACGTGGACGACAGTCCAGAGGACGTAGTCCTGGTCCGAGTATACGGGAACAAGACGGAGCTGATTGTCGACCGAGACAACGAGCTCAAAAGCTTTCAGGTAGTGTTCCCATTTTTCTTAAGTTTGCCTCAGTTCATCAGTATGCGCTTCAGACTTGTGTCTCCACTGTAATTCTTATGTTTTCTGTGCCCTTTAGGTGCTGCATGCTAATGGTTGTGCTCCCCGCCTCTACTGCACCTTTCAAAACGGCATCTGCTATGAGTTCATACAGGGGGATGCTCTTGGGACACAGGATGTCAGGGATCCGTCCCTACTCAGGTCAGGACATGGTAGAGGCATGGGACTGCTCAGGACTTTTACCGACTTGCTGTTTTTCAGAAATGGTCAAATTACAGCATTGTATTATGATGGTGAGGGGCCTCTGTCGGTTCTGCTTCCTACACTGTAGATTTTACAATGCAGAAACGCCTCGTCAGGAAAGATGTGAATGAAGTAAACCATTTTGAGCCGTGTGCAAATAAAGCTCAAACCACATTAACCTTTAACTAGCTCCTCTTGAAGCTCCTTTGCCTGCACTTGAACTACCACGCCTTTAAAATGCATATTGCTTTATTTTATATTTTAACTCTTATTTGTGTTTCATTTTATGCATTTTATCTTTTCTTCTGCATTTCAATTCAATTTTATTTACATAGCGTTTCATTTCTTTCCTTTGCTTTTAAATGTTCCTTTATATCTGTATTTATGCGAAACACTGCATGTCGTTTTATTGCTGTGAAGCACTTTGAGCTGCATTTCTTGTATGAAAGGTGCAATACAAATATCGTTTTTTATTATTATTATTATTATGCAAATAGTTAGTGGAGGATTTTTACTGCAACAACAGATGATGAGACAATTCCAGATCGTTTTGTGCCAAACAGCCGCTCACATGCAAAGCAGTTAGTGTGAGGTCTTTATGTGGAAACCATGGTACCTGTTGTACTGTTTGATAGCCCATTGTGGAGGTCAGCCAAGTGTATGTTACATGATATATTTGCACGTTTTAATTCAGCTCTCTCCAGGAACTCTGCAAAGGTTATTTGTCCTCATCTAACCTTTCAAATACAAGTACCTTTACCCTGTGTGTTGCTCTCCGTCTTTGGATTACAGGGATTCTTTGTAACCGGAGCCTAATATAGCGTAGTCAACAACAACATAGTCATTTCATGTTGAAATCTAGTCTAGTGATGATAACATTGTTCCTTCTTTCTCCTGTCAGACTGATAGCCAGGGAAATGGCTCGTATCCATGCCATCCATGCACACAACGGCTGCATCCCCAAACCTAACCTCTGGATCAAGATGCGAAAATACTTCTCCCTCGTGGCCATAGAGTTCACTGAGCAGGCCTCCAACTTTAGGTGAGTTCCTGCTTCTTAGCTGCTCACTTGCAGTTGGCGCATGCTGCTCTACACACACTGCGATAACCATGCAAATATCATGAAGTGCAGCCCGATTTGCCTGTGAAATTCGTCAACAGAGGCAGTTTGCCCTGAGCTCGGTATCATCTGAAAGCACTCAGCGGGGCAGTTTGGTATGGTTTGCATCTTTAATTACAAGGGTAATGTTGCACTGTGTTGCACTCAGTTGTTTGTATAAAACGTGACACCAGAACTTCTGCTAAGAATTTTGACCAAACGTAAAATGTAACCCTCTTTCCGGGGGTTTTAGGCAAACAAAAGGCTGTTGATATAGTGCGGTAGGAGCAATGGCAGTCAAGGCTAAATGTAGTACATAAATCAGACTGTAAAACCTAACATTATACACCTCCCAGAGCTTGTGTAAGTAACTTGTCACTCCTGGACTGAGACACTCATCCGCTAAGATGAAGCATTTGAAGTGTGTTTTATGGAACCGTGTGTTTATTTCTGGAAAAGCAGAAGGATTCTAGGCTGAAGGTGGTTGGCTTTGCATCCTGCAACTGGACCAGTGGAGCCGCCAGAGGTCTCATAAGCTGGTTAGCTGCCCAGTCACAGCTGATATCTTTGTTCTCCTGGCTGTTAGATTAAGTCCAGCGTGTGGCTTATATAACTGTAACAATAATAGCAGACTGGATTAGGGAGTCTGAGGTATGCAGTGGGCCAGCAGATGTTTGCTTAGCTCTATGTAGTAAGTCACTTTAGTCCCTACCTTGGTAACGCAGACAGCTAGTGTCCTGGTCCTGGATAGTGGACACTTGTTGCACTGCAGTTTATTGAAGATCTGTGTAATATTCTAGTGGAATGCAGTATTATTGTGTGTGTGTGTGTGTGTGTGTGTGTGTGTGTGTGTGTGTGTGTGTGTGTGTGTGTGTGTGTGTGTGTGTGTGTGTGTGTGTGTGTGTGTGTGTGTGTGTGTGTGTGTGTGTTTGATTCAGCCTCCTGCCCTGCTTTCTCTCATCCCCTGCTTTCGGGCCGACTGTGTATTAAGCCCAATAAGCACATTACTGTCAGGACAGGGGTCTCTGTTCAGGACTCCGTTGGCTCAGACACTGACCCAGTGGCTTAACTCTTTCTCCACCATCCAAGAATACCACTTTCAGACCACTTTCAATCCACGTCTGCTGTTGATCCATTTGGGTCGAAGTGCGTCATTTGACCTGGCAGAGCACTTCCTGGATACATGAATGTTCATCAGGCTTGTGTCATATGCATATATATATATATATATATATATATATATAAATACAGTTGCAAAAGATGCATGAAAGCATGACGAATCAAAAGAAGGAGGCCTGGTAGTATATCCACAGTGACTGTGAAACACTCCATTAAAGTCCACCGAGGATTTGTTTCTCTGTAACTGTGTTCCCTGCAGGCCAGAACCCCGCACAGCTCGTCTTCTCTCCATGAAAGCCGGTCTCAGTTGTTTTCGCACCACATGTATTCCCACTTCACAATGATGCCAAAACAAGGAAAGACGGTTTATTTTGGTTCATGAACATATTCCTGCCGCTCTCCCTCACCGTCCACACGGAATCACCATTGTGTTTGCAGACACTCGGCGTAGTTGTCACAACGGGCGAGAGAGTGTGTGTGTGTGTGTGTGTGTGAGAAAGCTGACCTTTGGTTTGTCTCCTTCCCTGTCCAGAATCCAGCAAGAGGTTCCCAGCAAGGCAGTGCTGGAGCAGGAGATAGTGTGGATGAAGGAGCATCTATCCACACTGGGCTCCCCTGTGGTGCTCTGCCACAATGACCTCCTCTGCAAGAACATCATCCACAACAGCAAAGAGGGTAGGTTCCCCCTCCTTAAACCGAGCATGGCCCCTTTTGTTTGTCGTCCCCTTTTGCGACCATAGTGATCAGTGTCATTTCCCTGACTTAACGCGCCACAAGGCTCCCATCCACATTAACCACCATTGGCCGCATTGACAGTGTTTTTAGACTGCTGTAACTGTCGTGGAAAAACTATTAACTGTATTCAAGTATGTTGGGGCAGGAAAACCGTTTTTAGCACTCAAGGCTGAAGAAAAAACACAAAACACCTGTTGTGGTCGTCTAAAATTTGTATTAATAGCATGTTGATCAGCATAATATTTCTGCAACGAACCCAAAGTTAACGACAAAAATATACTTGCTTATATAGAGTACAGTCTCCAAAAACATCCCATTCCAATAATCGGTTGTCCGTAGTTCCATGGTTCCATCATTTTCCTGAACATGTACTGAAGATTCTGAAGCAGAAATTCCACAGGAAGCAGATAAACCTCTCATCTGTGCAGTTTGACCAACGGTCGGTACCATCATGTTTAATAGTCACCTGATCCCTTCTCCTTCTGCTCTCTCAAGGCGACCATCAAAAAAAAAAAACAACAACCAATCTCTTATTTAACAAATGAAAACTGAGGAGAGCTTACAGAGCAGCTCTGCATCAAAAGACTCTCTACGAATTATTACAACCCGCAAGACAAGCGTCACCCGGCCGACAGGGTAGCAGGCTCTGATGACTGTAACTCCGTCTGTCATGTGACCCCGCATTGCACGTGAGCGTGTCGCATATTGCTTTCTTTGGCTTGGGCGTGTTTGTGCAGTTCTACCAGCTCTGCTCTCCTAGTCTGACACGCGTGTTCAGACATCATTTATATACAGAGTCAGGCCCCAACGGAACCTTGACGGAATTACATCATGTATTTCAAAGTAAGACGATCACGGCGATGATTTCTGATAATGGCTGCACTATTAGGACAGCTGAGCCTCACCGGTTGACTTAAGTTCTTAAGAAACGTAACTAGCTTCTCTTAGCGTTCCATTTTCTGCTTACGAGCGTCAAAGCAGCAACGAGCTGCACTTCTCAAACAATAACGCCTTGTTCTAAGCGGGATGTTTTGGGGGTAGAGAAAGAAACAGCTGCTTTTGAGAACGTACGCCTTGTCCACTGTGATATTGTGATGCACCTTCTCGTCTCTCAGGTCATGTTCGCTTCATCGACTACGAGTACTCCAGCTATAACTACCAGGCCTTCGACATTGGCAACCACTTCAACGAGTTTGCAGGTTTTTAAAATTCAATTCAATTCAACTTTATTTATATAGCGCCAAATCACAACAGAAGTTATTTCATGCCACGAAACACATTAAAGTCCTTACAGCAGAACTTTACGACATTATACAGAGAAACCCAACAAGAGGGAAGGAAAAAAAAACAACTCCCTCTTAACAGGAAGAAACCCTCAGCGTGATTTGCACGAGAGAGTTATTGTTATGTCCATGCAGTGTTGCTTATTCCACAGCTGCGTGTTCATGTGTGTGTTCAGGCATGACTGAGCTTGACTACGGACTGTACCCCAGTCGAGAGATGCAGATGGACTGGCTCCAAGTGTACCTGCAGGCACACAAACTGTTCACCAAGAATACAGAGGAGGTCAGCCCGCGGGAGCTTGAAACGCTATATGTACAGGTCAACAAGTTTGCTCTGGTAAGGATGTTGGCGCACGCGCGCGCGCGCACGCACACACACACACGCGCTCGATCTCTTACACATCCCACCTGCAGTGTCTTGTGTTACTTATGCTACCACATCTGATACCTAATTTGTTTTTTTTTTCATCAAGGCTTCCCACTTCTTTTGGGGCTTCTGGGCTCTCATCCAGGCCAAATACTCTTCCATTGACTTTGACTTCCTCGGGTGAGTTTGTGTGTGTGTGTGTGTGTGTGTGTGTGTGTGTGTGGTGACTCTCACCCCCCCCCCCCCGCCCCGTTCATGGAGGATTTAAATGAATGTATCAAATAATCTATCAGCGTGGGTTAAACAGAGCATTATGAAAGACTGAAACCATTAACCCGAAAGGTTTAATTTCTTTTGGGGTCTTTCCGTACCACATAACACCCCCCCCCCCCCCGCGCCCAAACCTGTAACGCACACCGACGCGGGGTTAGCTAAATGAAATAGAAGTTAAAGACTAAATAAACTAACGTGAGCTGATCAATAAGCGTTTTTCCTTTTGCTCTAAAGTTGTAGCCATTATCCGAGAAAAGTAACGGAAGCCCTTGTCCTCTCTGTTACTTATTTATTGTACAAGTAGACAAGATACCTTGATTGGTCATCAGCGTTCAGGGGGTGAATTTTTGTATCTGACCGGAAATGTTTTTTTTTTTGTCCTGTGAAGTGATAGGAGTAACATCTGCGCGGGCAGGTACTGGTGGTCCATCATATTACTATGAATCCAAAGGCTGCACAAGCAGTTTTACAAGCGAGGGAGCGGCCATCGGTAGCTGTTGCTTAGCCTTGCCTATAATGTGATTGCTCCCTCCGTTACTGTGAGTCAGAGGCTTAGTTATTCCAAGTAATACACAGAGTTATGTTAAAGCCGACGGGCTGCTCATTTTTACATCAACTCAACTGGGCCCAGGAGAGGCAGCTAACGGTAGCTCGGCTTGACCCACTCTTTTTTTTTTTTTTTTTTTGTGCAGCAGCGGGTGTTGAAGTCATAGCAACAAAAAGTAACGCATTTTAGGTGTCGGTGCTGATGTTAGCAAGCTGAGCTGGCCTGCTGTGCTGAGTAGATACTGGCTTCCATTTTGAAATGCAGATTTTGATTTACTAATAAGCTACGCGGAAAGAAAAAACGTCTTGTGTCTTCTGAATGTCAGTCAAGCGCTTTCACTGGAGACGCTCAGCCTAATGCTAAACTGAGATGTTTCCAGAAATATGTCCCAACATTTGTCACGTTTGTTCAACCAATTGTAAAAATATATACAGCAGTGTCTCGTGTCATCGTAATTTGTACAAACCCCTTTTCTAAAAAAAAAAAAAAAAAAAAGTTGGGATGCTGTGTAAAATGTAAATGAAAACAGAATGCAATGATTTGCAAATCATGTAAATCCATGTTTAATTGCAAATAGAGAAAAGACAACATGTCAAACGTTGAATCTGAGAAGTTCTATTGTTTTACGTAAAAGAGATGCTCATTTCACATTCGATGCCAGCAACACGTCTCCAAAAAGTTCGGACAAGGGCACGTTTTACCACTGTGTAGCGTCACCTCCTCTTTAAACAACACTCTTTAAGTGTTTGGGAACTGAGGAGACCAGCTGCTGGAGTTCTGAAATTGACATGTTGTTTCATTCTTGCCCGACGTAAGAGTTCAGCTGCTGAACAGTTTAGTGTCTCCTTCGTCATATTTTTTTTTTCATTTCACGATGCACCAAATTTGTTTAATGGGCGACGGGTCTAAACTGAAGGCAGGCCAGTTCGGTACCTGGACTCATATCCTTCTGGTCCCTTCCCAGATGCGTAAGCTGCCCGTGCCGCGTGCACGATTGCGTCGTCATACTGTCATGGATGCTGCCGTTTGAACTGCGCGCTGAATAACGAGCTGGATGGTCCCTCTGCTCTTTTGCCCTGAGGATGCAAGGTCCATAATTTGCACACACACAAAAAAAAAAAAAAAAGAATCCGAAATGTAGATGAACTGACGTTAGAAGTTTTAGATTAAAACAGCTCGGGGGGGGGCCCAGAGAAAGCGGCGACGCTCCTGGATCGTGTTGATACAATATTTAATTCTTTGCGTTGGTCGAGTTTTAAGCAGCGTTTGCGGATGCAGCGACAAACTGCGTTCACAGCTAATGGTCTTTGGAAGGGTTTCTTAGCCCAGACAAGGATTTCCCCAGTGTCCCGTTTTTAACGCGGAACCGCCTAAGAGCCCCAAATAGCCCCAAATAACGGCCATCCAATATTGGCTTTTGGTGTTGTGTCCCCTGCGTACACAGAGTTGTATTTTTTTTTTTTGTCAAAAAAGTGAGACTACTTCCAATTTCAGTTGGCCTCTCCGGCTGGAGTCCCTCTGTGACGTCACCTCTTTGTTGCTCTTGTTTCTTGCAGGTACGCTGTGCTCCGTTTCAACCAGTACTTCAAGACCAAACCTGCGGTGATGGCCCTGCAGATCCCAGAATGAGAGAAGACGGAGGAAGCCAGAATAATTAGGAGTAGAGTGTAGCAGTTTCAATTGTGGGACATCCTATAGGGTGAGGACTCTTCTCTGTGAGCCAGTTGGCAATAGACCTCTGCTTGGTCCCCTTTGTTGCAAAAAGCGCAATTACTCTTTCATTCCTCTAAACGTAGCTCCACGTCTGTTAAAAAACAAAACAACAAAAAAAACTTCCGTGCGTGCATGTATGCGAGTGTGATTGTTTGTGTCCTTAACTTGTCTCGATAAACCCCGAATGTCTTGCTTTTTCTCGTAGGGCAGCTTAACCAGGCGTAGTGAGCACAGCCGTCTCTGTTTAGGGTAGGGCTCGCTGACCTTAAACTTGCTTTATTGTCTGGTACACTGGTGCCAAACTATTCCACAATGCCGGCAATGAAGGTCGTAGGAGGGATGAGACCGTTCAGGAGGGTCTGATGATGACGACGACGACGACGACAGAGTCATCGTCAGACAGTTGGTCCCCGTGTGAACTGTGCGTACGGCCCAATGCCATGGCCTCGCGATTGAAACTGACTTCAGGGGCATTTCTCCTGGTATTCCTCACATCATGTTTGTGGCGAGACCATTCCTCCTTCTATCTGCAGATATTTGAACACTTGAAGCTCTAATCCGTTTCACCTTTCCTCTTTTTATTTCTCGATCTTCGGTGCTAAGGGCTCCTAGCTGCTGAATTTCTGGACTGAGCTTCCAGAGAATAGCTGTGCATGAAAGACAAGGGACGTCTCCGTCCTCTGATTTTCTCGATGCAGTCTGAGGTTCGGTCAGTACCTCCTCTTCTAGTTATTCCCAGCAAACCGCTGATTCTGCTGCTGCTAGAAACGGAAAACTAGACTGCAAGTGTGTGGAACAGCAAATGAAAAAGCTTTTCGTGATCTGGCTTTACGTTAAATCACCATTGTGTTCTAGCAATCGGTGAAAAGAGAGCAAGCTGAACGTGCACGTATTTATTTGTGAAGGGGCTGTGGGTCATTTAATATCTCAGGTTACCAACTCTTCAGTTTGGGACGTGGGGAGATAGATGGTTAAAAAGAGGAGACCTGTGGAAATGGGACTCTAAACTCTGTGTGCATTTATGTCCTCAAGCCATTTTTTCCACCTTCTTGACTTTTATGGTTACAGCAAATCGCTCCGTTAAACTTTCCATTTAAACTTTCCAGACCTCTTGGAAAATCACAACCTCCGTCACCCCTCCACGCCAACCCCCTCCTCCCACATTTTATGCCCTCCCGTGTCAGCTCCCTCCGTAACAATTCTATCTTTGATCTCCACCCAGCTACCGGTTTTGTTCCCCGTCTCCCTTTATCGGTTGAGGCAAGCAGCACCTGTTCCACAGGCGAACTTGACGTCAAAGACTCATCTGTCACTTTAATCCATTCCCATTCCCGTCCTAGATGTGAAATCCAATTTTATTACATAATCAGACGTTGCATAAGATATATCTACGGTCAGCTCAAGTCTGGAGTTCAACGAGAGGCAGGAACTGGGTATCTGGGGCTGCGTGGCTCATGAGATCGCCTGTTGCTGTCATGGAAAAAGACTGGCATCCGCGTTCATTAGGAAGGACAACCTCATCGACCCTCTGAGAACCTGCTTACAGAAAACCACCCAAAAACCTTCTGAAGCATCAGCAGGATTCTTCAAACTGTGGCCACTCTTAAGCTGCATTCAGACAGAACGCAGAGGAAATCCTTTCATGTTTGGTTGCCCCCAAATAGCTAATATACCAACTGCGCTGACACCGAACTGCAAGCTTGCTACGCAACGGACGAGCCAGCTTTGTCTGTGAGATTTCGTGCGCGTGTTTGTGTTGGGGCTAACCCCGGACTGAACCCAGAACTCGCCGCGAACGTCTCTATTTAGGGCCAACACTTTCAAAAGATCAGCTTCGAACTACTGAGAGTCTTTTTTTTTTTTTTTTTTTTGTGCAATCTCTTCTAAGTTTAAATTATGTCAGCGGCAGGTCAACAGTTAATGCTAAAAGTGCCACTTGCTGAACTACAACCGAAACTACTTCAAACAATCCGATGCCCTGAGACTACTTTTGGAATCAGAATGCCCCCCCCCCCCCCCCCCCCCACATATTCAAATGAATGTTCAAATTTTGAGTAAAAACTGACAACTATTTCCTTTTTTTTTTTGTTCCCCCTCTTGTCTCTGTGTATGTGTGTATGAAGCGCACACACGAAGGCCCGGGATACGTGTGAAACATATTCCGCACATCTTCCCCTCAGTGAGCTTCACCACGTGCACGCTTTCCCCTTTTTTTTTTTTTTTTTTTTAACTCGCGCACAATATTTACCCCCTCATCGGCTCAGCAGGGGGAGACACCGAGCTCTGACCTTTGTCCTCCACTGCCGGTGTCAAGTAACTGACAGGATTAATAATTCACCAGGTGAGCAGCAGAATAGACAGACTAACTGATGCTAATGGCTTGTCAGTCAGGGCAGTTCACCTCCAGAGATGTTTTCAGAGGAAGTGCAGATAGGACTGAAATGTGGCAGTGGAGCAACACTACAAGCTGCTGGTGTAAATCAGAACTCTGTTCGGGGGCGGCGTTCGGCAAAACGGAGTTACTTAATGATGCCGCACATTTGGGAGCAAAAGCACTGGTGTCCTTTTATAAAACTCAAATTAACCACATTAGTGTGGCGTTTTTTGTGTGTTTTTTTTTTAAATTTGAGAATAATTTAGATGCCCGAGTGATCGGCTGATTAGATTTGCAGACGGAGGCCAAATTAGTGAAGTCGCTGCGTCAACGCACAAGCCCAATACACTGGTCGGCATTCAGCCGGGATAAAAGGGGCATTTGCGTTCGACGAGCACAGTGAATACGTCCTTCACTGACCTGAGCGGACTCACCTGCTCACGCCGTTTAGGGTTTTTGAAGAAAACATCGGTGTAGTTTGATTTGGTTTAATGGAAAACAACATGGAATACCCCAGCAGAAGCTGATGCCGGAGCTGAGCAACAGGGCGACGAACTGAAAAACATTCCACAAAGAACCACGGCTGTCTGAAAACTTTGCTCTCATTCAGCAGCTGTTTGGTTTGTTGGCCACCTTTTCCACCGTGTTGGTTTGCACTTGTTCGATGTCAACATTGTCTTTTTTTTTGTTTTCCTGAAATAGTTCAAAATTAGCGCGTATTCTAAAGGCCGACGCAAAGAACCAACTTTGAAGGTACAATGTGAATCAAACGTGACCCCCACCATCAAGAATCGAAACAGAAGCCTGGAACTTCCCGTCACCCTCAACATGAGAGTGACGACTCCGCATATCAATTTTAACCTGAGGAAAACTACAGTTTATAAGGTTAAGACCTTATTAACTGTAGTTTTGGTTCCAACACGGTTCAAAAATGGTTCCAAGTCTTAAAGTTTGGGAGTATTGTTCCCCCCTTCATCTACAAAGTCTTTAGTTAACGACGTGGATATACCTAACAATACAAGTCCGTGATTAGGCCTCGAAGTGACCAGAGGCAAAATGGTGTGGAGTGATGGAATGAGACCCGTGATCATTACTTTGTATATTATAAAATGGAGCTGAAGATTTGCACTATTGCATTGACAATGAAGTTTGACAAAACAAGACGCATAGAGAACTTCTTATTCGATGGCGCTGAGTAAGGTGACAACAAGCCAAACAAGACATTCTGGTGAGCATTGAGTGAAGTTCTTGACAACGTTCCCTTTTTTAAAAAAAAAAAAAAACCCAATACAGTCGTGTAATGTGTTTCTCTGGTGACCGCTGGATCCCAGACAGGCCGTGTGAATTTGCTGTTCCACACCGCCCGTCAGAAAGTTTCACTTAAGCTCTGTTTTAAGTCTTGTTTTGGTGTAATTAAAGCAGTTAATTTATTGAGTGAATCTAGCATTTGCATTTCCCATCTTTTCTTTTGTTGTTTTCTAACAATACCAAAATGGTTAACGTCAGGCGGTTTGCATTGCAGTTCATTTGAGATTAACTATTTTTGTGTGTGAATGTACTAACTTAATTTTAAGAAACACTGTACAGAATTATCATTATTATTATTTTTTTTTTTCTTTGTATGCTGATATTTACTTTTTGTAAATGCTTTGACTTGAAACATAGGCCGCTGTGTGAAAGGAGCCAGCGTTTGGCTTGCAGATGTGACCGTCAATGTGCTCATCCATTGCTAAAGGAGATGCTGCGTTGATATGTGCGGAGATGAAGGATGTAAATACTGTAAGAAATACTGTGAAAAGCTTACTGTACAGTGATCCTTCACACCTCCGTTAAGGAGTGGCAAGAAGAATTATTTAACAGTTGTCAGTAAATATTTCCATTAAAAAGTCTTAAAATGATGAAATGGGTTCAGTCGTTTGATTCCTTGGGTTTCACAAGTGTTGAGAATTCACGAAACTACCAATTTAGGACTTGTGTTGACACTCCAGTTTCCCCCGGTGTTTGTTTCTGTAGGCCCAGCTGACCCTCGGCCCCCGGCCCCGACGGGAGGAAGGAAGTACGAACACTTCTTCTGTGAAACAGCCTGGCAAAACAAAACGCCGGGCTGGCCGTCGAATGAATCCCGACATCCCTCCACATGCAACATTTCATGTCTCCTTTCTAAAACATACTCACCATCTCCCAGTTAAATGGAATAGACCCCAACTAAAACGTATGCGGCTGCTGCAGAAGATTAAAACCAGCAGTCGAGATGACGGTGTTTTTACGCTGCTCAAGGCATGAGGTTTGTTGGTGAACACTTACCTCATAAAATCCAAGTGGAATTTTTACAAACTTGGGCACAAACTTGTACAAACTCCGAGTCGAGGAGGAACTGATTAGAATTTTAGGGTCAAAGGTCGCTGACCTCAAGAATTCATACACTAATTATGACAAAATTTCACACGCATGTCTTAACAGTAGAAAATGGTGAAGTGCTGTATGTCCAAAAGGTCACCATAAGTGTCACAGTTCTGCAAAAAAAAAAACACATTACTTGCCATCATTCAACACCATAACTCAGGAACAGACTGGGAGATTGTGAACATATTTCATATCTGGTCCAGATACTGAATTGGTGACTCTCGTCACCCTGAAAACTGCGCTGTTGGTACTGATCATCTGTGCTAGTCGAGTTGGAAATATCTGTGAAGCGTCCACGTTTTAAGAGTTTGTAGCTTCTTTGCGGCAACATCCACACTTGAGGCATTGTCTACTGCCAAACATGTAAACACATACGGATCCATTTACTTCCCTACATTTTACTATAGGAGTCTCTACAGACATGGATGTAACCTGCAAACTTGACCGGTTGGCAGAGGCATATAAACATGTGGTTAACAACTGTAATTATAAAATGTCATATGTACACTGATCAGAGCGTTCGTGACTTCATGATCAAACCGGTCATGATTCATGTTTAAAACTAATGAAGAAAAAAATGATTCCCCCGTAGTTCATCAAGAGCCCCGCAAAGCCCCATTCGAATGTCTGGCTTAAAATTGTGCATACTTTCATTCCACGGAACAAAGCGAGAGAAAAGTCCACAAATCTACTCGCAGTTTTTCCATAATTGCTGTATATTGGCAAAGGGATGTACTGACACATCTGCATAGTAGTACTGGAAACTTTCAATGACAGAAGAAATGTTTACATGTTCTCTTCTCTGAATCTCTGGATTGTGGTGGACAACGTATGCTGATGTCGGGTTGCATTCTTTGTCTTGCCATCCTCGGTGCCTTGCCACGAGCGAGATCGGTCTTTTACAGTAGCTTGTGGTTTCATTAGAAATTGCTCTTCCTTAACCCCGTCCTTTTCTTCCTCATACCCGCGCCTCTTTACCTTCCCCCGCCCATCTGATAGTTTCTGCCCATCGTCGACATGAACAACCTGTGAACCTCCGAACCGGCTTATATTGGTTTCGCAACAAGTGTGATGATCAGTTTTGAGTTGTTGAGTCCAAGCTACGACGCCCGTGCTTTAATTGTGTTCAAACTTTTGCTACCCGTGGTCACCGTTGTGCATCACAAGTGCATCACGGCGGAAAATGTGTTTTAGCAAGTGAGAATGCGTTTCGAGTTTTTGCGAAAAGAGTCAATGAGATTTGCAAATTCTGTCTTAACTCAGTGAAAATCGTTGACGGTTTTGCCCCAAAAAGAGTGTAATTCAATAAATGTGTTCACGCCACCAATTATTTGGAGAGAATGAGGTTTAACTGTTTTAGCAATTCTGAAAAAAAAACTGTAAAAATCCCAAGAACACGCTTCAGAAATCATCCAGTTACAGCAGTAAGTACAACTCTGGCTACATTACAAACAAACTGCTCGCACTTAATTTGGCCATTTAAAAAAAAAATTTTTTAATGGCACCAGTTGTAAAATGTAAACTGGGCTCAAAAGAAAACGGCAGTATCGACCTGCAGCTGACGTTACAACAACCTGTAATGTTAATGAGCTTACAGCGGGTGACCCTCCTGTTTTAGGATTGTTTTATCGATCTTCCTCTAACTCTGGGATGTACGCGATGGAACCCCGATCTGTTTGATGCCAAAAGTTTGAACAGGTTTTGGTTACTTCCGATTTTCTCTGCTCTTCTCACCGGTTTGAAGATGGCGTGCCTCAGCCGGAAAAGATGATGGTGTGTATTTCTGTACATGGATCAGGCTGTTTGCTCATGTTACCGGGGTACTGTTCGTGAAATGTGATCACATCATACCAACACAGTATTTAAGAAACAAAACGAGTACAGTTTTACTTTTTGGAAAATGAAAAATGCGTTTCTTATGTCATCTTAAAATATTTAACGTGATTGATATGGCATTTAATATTGTATCTAATACAAGGAACCTAATGTTTTAAACTGGGCAACAAAGCTGTCCTAAAAAAAAATGTTTTAAACTAAGACGTGTAAACCTCACAAAAGTACTCGACACTGATTACAGTCAAACTTTAATAAAAAAAATTTGTTTTATATAACTTTAAAACAACATGGAAAAAAAAAATACACTGACGTGATGATATGATGTACAAATGCAGGAATGAGGTAAAAAAAAAAAAAAAAAATAGCTGAGGTGGGGAGTTACCAGAACATACTTTGATAAAACCTGAATTAAAGAGCAAAATGACTACATAACCAACTATGAGGAGAGTCACACCAGCCTGACTCAGACACACACAATTTAAAAAAAAACAAAAAAAAAAAAACATGCCAACACATTTAACACAACCAATTTATTGTCTTTCAAAAAACAACAACAACAACAACAAAAAAAACACAAAACTCTGAAGACATAGAGAAATGTACACCTTTAAATTACACAAGCTTGTATAAACAAAATAAAGTCTCTTTCTATATTTACATCAGCAGGGGTAACGACAGGTGACCTTTCAGCGCGTCTCCACTTAAAATAAGATAAACATTTTTCTCTGATATCCATCTCTGTACACAAAAACTAGCATCTTTACGATGATCTCCCACCCACCCACCCTGCGGTCGAAAATGGCCTTTCCCACCATTTTGATTTGTCAATTGCAGTTAGCTGATGATGGTGGATTGGCCGGTGTTATTTAGGCATGCACATTTTTTTTATTTTAAGTTGTCCTGTTGGTGAACAAGGTTATACCGAGTGGAGAGAACAAAGACACCAAAAATGATTCAGTCCAAAACTGTTAGCCAGAGAATCTTACATAGCAGGTTTATTTGCCAGCGACCTTTTTTTTTTGTTTTGTTTTGTTTTTTTGTCATTTTGTTTAAATTGGGATTTTTTTTTTTTTTTTTTTTTACATCACAGTACATATTGAGCTCATTTAAATGACTGCACATTTGACTTTAAAGCTTATGAATAATATCATTCAGTCAATTCAGGCACCTTCAGTCACTTGACCCCAGTGTATGCTAAGGTGTTCGCCTCGTGAACATGGGGCTTACAGTGTTTTATTGATGGAACTGAGTTTCCCATTTCTTGCACCAAAAAAATAAAATAAATAAATAAATGAAATCACTATTTTTGGTGTTCCTGGTCAGGAAGAAGGGTGTATTGTTGTCTACTGCTTCAGTAACAAGCGCTGTATGCGTTTAAAACTCTTCCAGCTTTGTTTTTAAGTGTTATTTCTAAATCGACTACAAAACCAACAAGAGTTAAGCAAACATCAGTGAAAGCAGACTATCAAAGTGCTTTTAAGTGCCGAACATCACTTAGCAAATTAAACCAATTAGAGGGAGGATTTTGGTGTCTTTGTTCATACTATTAAATTGACCAGCGGTTCAGTAGCCCCTAAAAAAAAAAAAAAAAAGTTGATTTATTTCACTTTGGGTGATACTATCATATATAATAATCTAGCCCAGTGTAAAAAAAAAAATGCCAGTCCACTAGAAAACAGTGTGTCAGTGTGATTGTGGGCTTTGCCTCAGCAACAAGTCACGTGACATAGGATGCGACTAACATCATGTGACAGCAGTCATTTGACAAAAGTCCATAAATGCCGAATTGGGGGGGGAGGGGGAGTGGATGGATGAATGAATGAGGCAACTTTCACTCAGGACACCAGGGTTCAAATCCAAAGAAAGAGACGTGGATTTCTCTCAAGAAATCCTTTCCTAACCATCCATCCATCCATCCGGTTTCGTTTTCCTGAACCTAACCCCGTGGGTTTTCACGCCTAAGTGAGGCAAAAACCGTGATGTTGACACACCGTCCTCTAGTGATCCAGCAGGTGTACCACACGCTTTTTTTTTTCCCGCTCTCTCTTTTTAAATCCACCGTAAGAAGTGGAGGTGGGGCGTGAGGGGTGAGGGTTACTACGTACGTCAGCATTTCCCTCTCCGTGTGAGGCGCAGGCTGCGTCTGAAATCACTCAGGACGTAGTGCACTACGTTCACCCAGAGTTGACACCGAGTGTGTCCATTTACCCACCGCGTGTGCCTTTCAAATTCCACTGGGAAAAAGTAGCGTCCATGGCATGTACACCACTGTGTGTGTGTGTGTGTGTGTGTGTGTGTGTGTGTGTGTGTGTGTGTGTGTGTGTGTGTGTGTGTGTGTGTGTGTGTGTGTGTGTGTGTGTGTGTGTGTGTGTGTGTGTGTCTGAAATCTCACTTTACTACTCACTGTTGATAAGATAGGCAGTAGTGAATGAGTGATTTTGGACTCAGCCACACAGATTGTAAAAGATAATGAAAGGACAATACTTTAGATGGGAACTTCACCTTTTAAAAAAAACAGCAACAACAATAACAACAACAACAACAAACATAGTAATAAAAAAAAAAAAAAAAAAAAAAAAAAACATGTCTCGTGGATATTTTCCTGCAGTGCGGAGCATGCACCTCAAGAAAAACACAGCAGACATTTGGCTACACAGAAAGGAGGCGCTTAACACCACAATCAATTAACACTCAAAGAAGCAAACACGGGTATAAAAAGAAGAGGAAAAAAAACCGGCAAGGCTGGGTTTGGAGAGGGAACTGATGGACATACAAATACAGCATGTACAGAACAGCTCAACTGAACAGTGGGATGTGGGAGGGCGAAGGAGAGGAAGGTTTGATTGTTGATTATATTACAGGGGGCAGCAGCAGAAATGGTATCTGACTAAAAACAAACACGTCACTGAAAGGTAGGTTCGAGCCCTCAAAAAAACGTCCCTCTTTGTATACACCAAATGAAGTCACTTTGCATCTGCACACGCCGGTTTGCTTACATGTGTAACTTTCTGAAAACTCATCAGCTACGAGCATGGCCTGTAGGCCACGATGAGGTGGAATCATCATTTAAGTCCGTTTCCATTGTTGCATCTTCTTGTGTCGATATGACAACTTTCCCACCTCACCCGGGCATAAAAAGTATTAAAAAAAAAAAAAAAAAAAAAAAGAAAAGTCTGTTTCCAGCCCATTTTCAATTTGCACACTCTTGTAATCAGGGATATCTCAGCTTTGGTTTAAGAAGCTAAAAATGTTTAGAACAGAAATAATTTGTTATGTATGAGGAGTGTGGAGTTTGACACATGGCCTTTTACCAGTCAAACTGTAAGAAATATAACATCAAGTGGCATTGTGAGTATTTTTTTTGGGGGGGGGGTGGCTTATAACATAAACGTAGGGACTAAAGGTCTGCTGCTTCAAATCAAACCATTTGTTTCTTCACAGTCTCGGACACTTTACGGAAGTGCAATGACAAAACTGCTGAAAAACATCTTTAAATCTCACTTTTGAATCGAAAATCGAATTAAATGTGGAAGGATCTGAACGGCATGTGTTGCAACAAGCAGCCTATGTCACAAATAGCAGAGGAGCTCGACTTCTCCCGAGTGAATCCATCAAGTAATAAACAGCCTTCACCAGCAGGGGGCAGAGCTGACTCGCTGATAACATACACAGGCCTCGGTGGGCCTCCTCATCTGTTAACAGATCAAAACAACAAAAGGTATTCTATTGAACTTTTACGATTCTTTTCAAAGTTTCCTTCCATGATTCTGATCCTTGCGGATGCAAAACATGGGAGGAAAACAAGAAGCATTTAGGGGTTCAACGACAAACCTTTCTACTTTATACAACCCCCCCCCCAAAAAAAACCAACCCTGCTGTGTAAAATGAGAACGCGAACAGAACGCGATGATTTGCAAATCATGTAAGCACATATTTCATGTAAAACATGTATATAGTGTTGCTGGCATCAAATTCAAAAATGAGCCCACTTTTTTTTTAAAATTTTATATAAAACAATAAAAATGCTCAGTTTCAACATATTATATGTTGTCTTTGGTCTATTTTCGATTAAATATGGGTTTAAATGATTCGCAAATCATTGCATTCCGTTTTTTTTAATTTTATTTACATTTTAACACATCGCCCCCCCCCCCCCCCAACGTTGTTTGAAATGCGGCGGTAACTCCAGAGCTCTGACGCAAACCAGGTCACGTCATCGCATCTTTAAGAGTGGAAATGTGTGCTTTTGTAAACGGGGCAGGGTTTCATTTTCAGACCCGTGCTAATTTACACGTTCACTTTTCATCCTCCATTCTTCCTCTCTTCACTGTCGTCTAAACAAAAGAGGGCCTCCCCCCCCGCCCCCCCACCACCACCACCACCACCACCACCCCCCCCCCCCCGTCCACCTCAGCTGCACCTCGCCTCTCTTCCTCCCGCGCGTCTCAATCGTTTAGTTTCCTATTATTCCCTCTGCCAACCCGTGCCGGCCTTCTTCAGTCCGTCAGGAGCACCAGTTCCCCCTCGCTCCTCTCTCCCCCGTCACTCTCCTCTCCTTCGCTGTATGTGGGTCGCTCCCTCTCTCGCTCCCTCTCCCTGGCCAGAGAGGTGGGCGTGGCCTGGCCCTCGGCTCGGCGCGGGACGGGCGGGGCTTGCGGTAGGTAATGCTCCAGCAGCGCGGGGTGGAAGGGCATGGCTGCGACCGAGCTGCCAGCGCCCGGGTACGGGCCGTCGCTATGGGAGTAATGGATCTGCTGCGGTTCTGTTTGACTGAAAAGACAGGAAGTGGGCAAGCGTACACTCAGACTGCTGTTTATTCGGAAACCCTTTCATACCACGAAATAAGGTTCAACTGAGGAACCGCCGCGGTGCACGCCGGTTGCTCTTAACCGTTTTTTTTTTTTGCCGCAATCGTCAGCGGGACGGCCGTTTTTAATTCGACAAACACGACGTCGATTTAACTTAAGAAACCCGCCAGTTTAAACCGAAGCAACGAGATGGGACGATGTAACGTCTCTCTGTACTTCTGTTTTAACTGACTGTTTTCCAGACTTTTTTTGGGGTTTTTTTTTTGTAGCTGGATTGAATTTGTGGTGTCTTAAAAGTTGAACGAGGATAGTGATCGAGAGTCATGTTGAAACTGCATAAACATTACAACAACAACAACAAACAAACAAAACAAAAAAAGCATGGAGAATTTGGAGCACCCGTTAGTGCTTCAAGGGAATTTATGCCGTGATCTCCAGACAGGAGATCTCCCTTGTTTTGTCAATTTGTCTTGCCTTTTTTTTTTTTCCAGAGCAGTTTTCTGCTTTAGAGGAGTGTTAACAGAACAAACACTAACTACCGTCCCACTTGCAACTTCACGAGCTGAGTCCCTGGTGACACCATCAGCTGGCTTGAGTCGAGCCGAGAGGGGCCAGTTCGCGCCGCTGCGACTTTTTCCCCCCGGCAATGTTTTAAAACAGTTGCGTCACATCACGAATCCTTGGTCTGAACTTGGCTACACAGGACTTAAAAGATCTGCTGCAAACGTCTTGGTGTCTGATACCACAGGACGCCCTTCGAGGTCTTGTCGAATCCGCTCCTTGACAGGTCGGAGCTGTTTTCACCTCACTTGAAGGACCAACAGCACATTACCTAGTGTGTAAGGGTTGTAGGGATGGGCGATATGGCCTTAAAATAACATCAAAATATATGTTTTTTTTTTGCGATAACGGATTATTTTTTACGATCTGACAAAATCCTAAAAATATTTGATTATTAATTTTGATCACATAAAATTTAAACAAAAGTGTTAATAGATTTTGTCAGTATAAATGTAACATTGCACCTTCAAATATTCATTTAAATCTAAGCAAAAATGAACTGTTAACACTTCGGTTTGTGAACAACAGTATCTCGGTGAGATTCAGATCCTGTAAACAGCGCCGAGAGAGAATCTAGGGGTGCAGGGGAGCTGCTGCTCTGCCAGGACGACGACCACGATCACTTGCAGGGCTTCTAATTACCTCCTCACCGCTGTCGGCAGATTCAGCCATGTTCTGAAGTTTAGGGTCGACGTTTGTCCATTAATGACGTAGTTTTGGGCTTTTGTAGCACTTTTATTTTGTAACGAGTCGAATTGTTCACCTGAGCGTTCTGCAGTGCTGTGTGTGTGTGTGTGTGTGTGTGTGTGTAGCTCTGTGTGTGTGTGTGTGTAGCTCTGTGTGTGTGTGTGTGTGTGTGTGTGTGTGTGTGTGTGTGTGTGTGTGTGTGTGTGGCTCTGTGTGTGTGTGTGTGTGTGTGTGTGTGTGTGTGTGTGTGTGTAGCTCTGTGTGTGTGTGTGTGTGCGTGTGTGTGTGTGTGTGTGTGTAGCTCTGTGTGTGTGCAGCTCTGTGTGTGTGTGTGTGTGTGTGCGTGTGTGTGTGTGTGCGTGTGCGTGTGTGTGTGTAGCTCTGTGTGTGTGCAGCTCTGTGTGTGTGTGTGTGTGTGTGTGTGTGTGTGTGTGTGTGTGTGTGTGTGTGTGTGTGTGTGTGTGTGTGTGTGTGTGTGTGTGTGTGTGCGCGTGTGTGTGTGTGTGTGTGTGTGTGGAGCAGGGTGGAGCTGCCCGGTGTGAAACATCAGCGAGGACAGCGGAGGAACGGAGGAGAAATAGCGCGACCGTCAATTAAACTCACACCAAGTTGAAAACCTGGAGAATACAGCGGCTCTCAGCCATGTTTGACGCCCGATAAAGCGGCAAGCGTATGCCGTACGTTTCCGGTGCGTAACGGTGTGACGTCGTTACGCCAGGAGGTCGGAAAATTGCCTTCATCACGATGTACTTTTTTTTTTTTATATATATCGTCTGAAAATGATACCGGTATTATCGTGAACGATTTGATACGGCGCGCTTCCGAAGGGTAGATCAATAAGTTCCGGGACGTCCGCATGGAAGCACAGCAGGGTTGACGTGAACGGAGCAGGAGAGAGGTGTAACCCCGATGAGTAACTGGTACACATTTTTATCGCTTGATTATCATCGGTACCAGAGTTACCCACATTTTTTTTGTGAGCAGTGGATGGGGGGGGGGGGGGGGGGACAGAAAGAGGCAGGAGGGAGCCACATTTGGCGAGCAGGAGACGTGGGGAGCGACGGTTGCGTTCTGGTGGGCGAGAAACTTGTGCATTTTCGACAAGCTGTGAACCTGGCGCCCCGTCGTGTTGGAGAACCCAAGTGCCATTGCGCAACAGTTCAGGTATTTTGAACGAACTGTTTTTCCTCAGACGCCTCAGAAAAAAAAAAAAAAAAAAAAAAAAAAATCACAGAATAGCTCGGTGGCGAGAGGTTGACCACCATGTCCGCGGAGACATGGCGGTCACACGAGATCCACTGCTCACAAGAATGTGTGTGCGACTCGGGAACTGATGATGATGATGATGATGATGATGAAAGCGACTAAATTTGTACCGCTTACACGTTAAGTGTTGTATCTTCCTTCTGCTCTGTGCACGTCGTGGCGCTGCGCGCTGCGCTCTGCGCACGGTCAGCAGCCTCGAAACTTATTGATCTGCCCTCGTGTGCTGGTGAGCAACAACATATCCAACACATCAGGCTGAACCTACCATCTACCAGAAATAACAATTGCTGTTATCCTAGTATATCCTAGTATATCCCAGTAACTCGCCCCAAAACCAGTACAAACTTTAAAAGTAATTAAATTAGAATTCTTAGCTCATTGTGACATTTTGATATTGATGTTTTTTTTATTTCTAACAGAGTTTAAAGGAGAAAAGATGTGGCGAGGCGGAAGAAGCACTCAAAACCGACCGCTGTTAACAGTTCCAACCTCCTCCTCCTTCTCCTCCTCCTCCTCCTCCCCCTCTGCCATTATTGGAGGAGTTCGAGGGACTAATGGAGAGGGATTCCATTCATTGTCGAGGACAGACTAAAAAACAGCCCAGCTGCCATTTTAATACTCCACTTTTGTTTGTGTCTTCAGAAATAATAATAATAATAATAATAATAAAAAAAAAGAGAGCTTCAAGAGCTGCTGGCATTGTCTACGGCGTGTGAAGGTGCAGCGCACACTCTTGTCAGTGGAGTGAATTGCGGGTGTTGTCTGTCAGGGACAAATTCTCTCACATTATCTCGGTAGTTTCTACCTGTGTGTGTAGGTTGCTCTCTGCTCCTGCCGGCGGCTCTTCATCATGGCCTTGTACTCGCCCACCCTCAGCCTTCGTCCCTCCACAATGCAGGTCCTTTTGGGCCGGGGTTTGTATTTGTAATCGGGATAGCGCTCCAGATGCTGCCTGCTCAGCCTCGCCTGCTCCTCGTAGTAAGGCTGCTTCTCCTGGTTGGACATGCCCTTCCACCTGGACCCTGTAGACATACACACATTGGCACAACGGAAGGCGGGTTTACAGACCATTTATAGCGACTAAAAGTCAGGTATGCTGCAAATGCCTTTTTGGCCTCCAGTTTAAGTGTTAGTTTTAGTCTTATTCACAGATTTAGGTTTTTAAGTCTGATTTTTGGCATCATGTAATTTGTTTTATGTCAAATGTACCTTTCACAAAAACTGAAATTTGTCATTCAATAACAGCTTTTGATCTTTTGGTTAAATTCTTTTCGAGATGTGTCCAGACCCTCTTTCCTGTTATTATAACAAAGGTTCTCATGCGAGAAAAAGTTAAGGTGTGGTTAATACACTTTGATTTCCTTCTTGGTTTGAGAAAATGGGATATTAATGTCACCGTTTTTAAACATGAAACATTTTAATCAAGTATCAATCAAGTATCTTTGGAAAATGAAACACGCTGAATTAGCAAATTACAATTCCATTTTTTTATGTACCACTGGATGTACTGACCATTATCACTGAATTGCCTCAATGAAAACACAAAAACGTGATGATTGTCAGGCAAGCCCCGAAGCTTCTTTTTTCTGAGATTTCTAAGTGTTTATTTGCAGTGGACAAAAAAAAGATAATCATATTCTCAAAAAGTTTATTTAACACATCTATAAATAATTATTCCTTGTTGTTCAGAACTGACTCCTGATATTTGACTCTAAAACTAACTTCGCCTGTTGCTTTTAGAGGCGTCTGGGCCTCCAGAATATAGACCAGCTCTGTGGTATAGAAGCAGCACTAATAGTACAGAAAGTGACTTAAATTATGACGAGATTCCAAAATCATTTGACCAAAATCTGTAAATACTCCCTCCTGTACCATTATACATGATCTAATTATGAGATCTTTTCTTGGAATTATGAGAAAGAAAAGTCACCGATATGAAATGTCTCTTCTTTATTGCACACATCTGCTACGATTAACCTCAGGTATATATTATATTTAGTCTATTTTTGTTCATATTTTGATAATACTCTCTCCTCCTGGTGAACAGAAGGAATGCGGACTAAGAATTTTATTGCACAGTGAAACTGACAAAAAACTCATTCATCTTAAAAGGTAAGGCGGGCAGATTTTTGAAATTTAAGTCATATAAATCCTACTCTAGACTTGCTGGCTTGCCTCGTGAGCAGACCGTCATATTTTCAGAAATGTTGGGAGAACATTCTCAAATTGCATGAGACTGTATAATGCCTAATTTTCTAGTACCTGAAATTGAAGTAATCTCTTTCAACTCTTGGTTCATAGAGATCACCTCACAAAGCATGTCAACATTAGCGAAACACTTTCAGCCAACAGGCCTATTAGTGATGCTATTTCAAAGTTTTACTTTTGCAGCAAGAGCATTCAAATAACAGAACTACATAACTAACAAGTCAAAACAGTCTGTAAAAGTAACAAAAGTTGAAAAAAGTCAGAAACTGTCTAATTAAAGTTCTACAGCAACCATGAATGGACGATATGATAGCTTCCCAGTAGTCAAGCTAAAACATTTCAATCGCCCCCTGGTGGCTGGCAATGTGGGTCACAGCAGCTTGCTGCGGGCGTAGGGATAGACGTGCTTGACTGCTAAACATATGATGATCTTGTATAGTAATGCTTTAGATTAAACTACCCAAGCACATAGTTATTAAAAGTAGCACAACCTTAAACATCTAAAGCCGTAAAATGCATCACACACAACAATAATGCAGCAGTAATCTTCACCTTAATACATTTCATAATAGTAAACACTGAACGGAACCATTTTACTGCACAGTGTTCACTTGTACTTGCCATACTACATACTATTACTTAATTAAGGTATTAAATGCAGGGCATTTACTTGTAAAGCAATATTTTCCGTGTGGTATTGGTACTTTTTACTTAAGGATCTGAATACTTCTTCCACCACTGAAAGGATCCCTGAAATGATTTAATATTAAGATGTGATTTTGTTATGAAATCAGCAAACAAAGATTGAGTAGACAGACAGGCTTAAACCTTATTTAAGTTCTCCACACTAAATATTTGTTTATTTAACAGTTTTTCTTCTTCTTTCCTCAAACCAGCCCAGCCAGCTGCAGCTATTTAATGAAAAACTGCATTTTTACAGAATTTTAGACTTATGATTACTAATGATTAAACCGTCTTTGGTTATGCTATCCATAGGCGACTCTTATCAGTCTGGTTCTTTATCAGTACTCTTATTGGTTCTACTACCTTATATTTTAAATATGACAATATATTGTTTTAACAGCACAGACATCAGTCATCACTATCAGTCACCCTACAAGCCATAGGTCACTTCTCTGTCCTCCTGCTCTGCTTAGGGAGTATATGCTGGTTTGTGAGGACACGAGACAGTGTGACCAGTTACTAACTAATTTGAACTCGGTATTTGTTCCCACCTTAGGGTCTGTCCCTTTCGGTGTCACGATCGCTTGTCAGTATTCTGCTTTCTAACACCCTCTGTCTGTCCTCCCCGCTCGACCTCGCCACGGCCGTAGTTTTTATTCGGCTTTGGTGCAAAGTGAAAGTGACTTGGTGTTGCTCCTAAGTGTTTTAATAGTAGGACAAATCCTGCTTTTTGAGAAAAGCTCGCTGCTTTTAATTAGGTTGAAGAAACATTGGACTATGTCCACTTTCATGCTCTGCGGACCTGCTGCTGCATCAGAATGGGGACTCCGCCTACACTTGCAGAAAAAGCGGGTTTCCAAGTAAGCAGACTGGGGTTGCAAAGTTTGCGGCTGCCTTTTTATGAAAATTTTATAATATCAAAAGTGTTGCGTGTCCAAATTACATTAAGTTCACCAGTGCATCCCCTCGGGTCCCCAGCAACACATCCACCGAGTTTGAAGCAGGTGGGATGAACAGTTCTTAAGCTATTCGAAGGACAAATGTACATAAATATGCACAAGACAGATATCTGTAGACTAGTAGTACAATAAGTACACCTCAAATACATTTTTCCCAAATATGGTTTCTGTCATATTAAATACTACTACGTTTCATGTTGATTGCAAAACCCTGCGATGGATTGAACGGCGCAACGTGTTTCACTACTTCTGAATTCAACTTTTAATTTATCTGTGTCTTAATCATCCCACTATTGTAGTGTTTTGGAATAAACCATGCTTCATACAGACGTGAAGCATTTAACAAGTAATTAGTAAAAATATAGTATAAGTATATATTTATTTGTGCAAAATTGGTGTGCATGTGTGTATGAGTGTGTGTGTGGTTGGAGAAGCAGGTGGCTCTTCATGTCCTCACATGTGCCAAGCAGCATCTCAGAATAGAGACACAGAGAGAAACCCACCCCTACCCAGTGCTGGGCTCACCTAGGATCTTGCTGATGGAAGAGTTGTGCATGTCAGGAAAAGCCTGCAGGATCCTCCTGCGCTCGTCTTTGGCCCACACCATGAAGGCGTTCATGGGCCTTTTGATGTGGCCCGAGGAGGGAGGGGGTCGGGCTTCTGCGTAGCTGCCTGGGACCGAGACAGGCAGTGTACCTAGAAGAAACAAGGTTACAGGTTGGGTTTGGAATACAGTATTGACAGACTGTCACAATCATTAATTTTCAATTGATATTAATTTAAATTTAAAAAAAAAAAAAAATCCATTTTACTTTGACCGCCACTTTTTTGATGCAAATATGGCAAATCTCCTCTTTCAAATGATCAGATCTCTTTTTTTTATTTGGCTTAAAATGAAAATGTGCTGAAAGCAATGCTGCGGTGTTTGGGTTCGCATATAAACCCATGATGTTAATGTCAATAGATGCTCATAAAAATGCAACAGTCCAAAGTTAAGGGCCTCTACATAAACAGTCGGCACCACTAATTCTTCACTCATGTGCCATTAAACCAAGATGCAATAAGACGACATATTAAAAGGGCGCCAGTTAAACCTCAAATGGTGGACAACAACAAGAAAATATGACATTTTGGTTAGCTCCATCGAGGCATCAAGCTCATACAGATGAAGGGAAACGATTCTAACAATTCTGCAAAATGATTGCGGGCAACTCAAACAATCGCAATCAGGCGATTATTTGAACCTAACAGTATCATGCCTCAGGACATCCCCATTTCTTTCTTCCTGAATTGGAAGTTCTTGATCATAACATTTTCTTGTTCTCCCACAAACATCAGCGTTCACAAACAGTTACGATTTACTTTCCACACCTACACTCTCGACCCTGAGGTTTGAACCACAAAGACAATGGAAAGGTAAAACGAAGGTCGTGGATACTTTTCGATGTTCAAATGTAAACGTGATATTCAGATGAAGCAATAATAAAACATGTTTGAATGATAACATTTCTGGTTGGCAGGTTATCGAGCAATGCCGAGTATTAAACAGGGTCCTCCAGGGCCACCTACCCTCCGAGTCACTGCTGAGGTGGTCCTCTGCGGACGGCAGGCCGTGTCTGTCTTTACTCCGCTCACAGCGTGAAATTCTCTCGTTGTGGGGAGAACCTTTATACTCCTGCAGACATAAAAAAAAAAAGACAAAGACAGATCAAGTCAGACATGCCGTACAGTCACACAACTATTCGCACTCCTGCACAAAGGGACGATTTGAATTTGGACTGCAGTAAAAAAGATGACCCAATGTTCAAGGGGTGCGTTCAGAGCATGCATGTGTTGCACAGAGCTCTATTTAAGGTAAAGACATGGCACGCTCGCCATATCAGCTGCTGTTTAAATGTAGAGCTGTAAATGCAAAGACAGGAAACCATAATGCTATGGACGAGGAAGAATGGTGTTTATTGTTGGACGAAGGTAAGGTGAAGGAGACGGGCAGAGATGGATATGTGGCAACTCTAAACTCAAAACTACCACACCATTGGTGTATTATCTATCACCCGTTCCTGTGTTGTAAAATGTTTTTTTTTTTTTGATCCCCATGCAGCGGGGTGGAAAGTAATACTAAAATAGGTTAGTCAACAGTATTGGTATTAATGCAGCAGGGAAGGCGAGATGGAGCAAGATAATGGAGGAGCAGGAGGAAAGGAGGAACACGAGGAGGCGAGACAGAGAGTACAGTATTACTGTGGACAAAGAGGGAGGGCAGGTGGCTCAGTCAATGCCACACTGAAGCCTTTGTGGTATTGTGAGGCTGCAACAGCTGTTGCTCAGGACGAGGCTGAGACCACAGCTTCAGCCACCTCAGAGAATGAAAACCAAGACCAGAATAGAAGACCATTTTTACAAGAACCAAAACAAAAAAATAACAACTGGGTGTTTTTAGAATCAGGCTCCCAAGAAAAATCGGCAGTTTTTAAAAGTTTTAATAGCACTTACAGCAAACTCAATCTGTGACGTTTTACTTTTTCAATGCAGCACGTGACGGTAGAATAACTGTTTACTTACGCCGAGCTGTAACAGGGTAGGTGGGTACACCACAGCTGTGGTATTTGTCTGTTGATTAAATGCTCAGGAGGAGCATGACTCCCTGTAACTCTAAACCAGACTCTGACCCACTGATTAGACCGCTAGATGTCAGTCAAAGAAAGAGAGGCAGACTGAGACTGCTTCCTCATTTGCAGTTTGATCAGTGAGAAGGTATCTGCATTCCACACTCCATCTATTTACATTATGATTTGACTATATTCTTTGTTGATATACTGGCTCGTCACCCCCTCTCGCTCACTCTGTGGCTTCTTGTTTCCCGACGTGAGTGATATGGGAGGGGGGCGGGGGGGCGCCTGGGCTTCTCATCACCCCCCCCATCCATGGCTGCAGACCTATCCTGGCATTGGCTGCTGCCAGAGAGGATTGGCGGTTGCCCTTGCAAGACCGGTGTTAAAAACACAACTCAAGTCTGGGCCTTGCTTTCGACCGGACAACCCCGTGTCCAAAAGAAATTTTGGCGGCCTGCTCCACGGCTGAAAGAAATGATGTCGGGGTACACGAGAAAGTGACACCGGGTGCCACTCGATCCAGGCATGCCACTCGGAACCTCAGCGCATTGCGGTGGCTTCACCCTGGACGCCCGTGCACCACAGAAGGATGAGAGTTAAGTGTCTCCTAGTTGTTGCTAGTGTGGGAGTAGCCTTTAAATCAGGGTTCATATCTAAAGGGACATGCATGCACATTTGCATCTGCAGTATTTTGGCCCACTGGGGCAACAAAAGACAGGAAAAGTTGTGTAATGCTAAAACACACTTGGTGGATCATCTCACAACTAATTAGGTTAACTGGCAACAAATCAGTAACATAATTGGGTATAATATTATTAAAAGATTCAGAGAATCCACAGAAATATCTGTATGCAAGGGACGAGGCTGAAAATCAACACTGGATGGCAGTGATCTTCGGGCACTGCGTTAAAAACAGACAATTCTATTGTGGAAATCACTGCATTGGTTCAGAAACACTTCTAAAAAAAAATATTTTCGGTGAACACAGGTTAAAAGTCTTCTACACAAAGAAGAAACCATACATAAACATGATCCAGAAACACTGTTGCTTCCTCTGGACCTGGGCTAATTTAAGATGGACTGAGGCGAAGTCTAAAACTGTCCTGTGGTCTGACAAATCAAAATTTGAAATTATTTCTGAAAATCATGGACACCACGCTCTGCGTGCTCAAGAGGAAAAATACCAGTCAGCTTGTTATCAGCTTACAGTTCAAAAGCCAGCATCCATTATGGTATGGGGGTGCATTCGTGCACGTGGCATGGATAGCCTGCACATCTGGGAAGGCTCCATTAATGCTGAACATTATATACAGGTTTTGCAGCAACAAATGCTGCCATCCAGACAACATCTCTTTCAGGGAAGGCCTTGCATATTACAGCAAAACAATGCCAAACCACATTCTCCACGTATTACAACAGCATGGCTCTATAGAAGACGAGTCCAGGTGCTAAACTGGCCTGACTAAGGCAGGAATTGGACAATATTTCACTTTCAAACCTCGAGCAACTGCTCTCCTCAGTTTCCAGATGGAGACGGAGTTGTAATAGTAGGCCTATTTGGTAGAGAAAGTTCCCAATAGCAAGGCCTGGAACAAAAATAAGCTACGTTATCTGAGGTGAACTAGGAAACCTGGAGTGCTAAGGGACAAGACTGCACAGAAATGAAAAAGATGTAAAAATATGTCAGGTAAGAGTGTGGGAGAGTTAAAAATAGTGATAAATCACGTGACCAGTCTTAAGTTTCTGTCTGTGCATGTTTTATTTTGTGCTGCTATACCCTGTAAGATGATCTTAAGGCATTTAGTCTTTGCAATTTTGTAAGAGTTAAAGGTTTAGTCAAACCTAACCTAAAAGCGTCTCAGGAGCTTTTTCAGAAATTAGGGCAACATATAAAATTACCGTTACATCTCCAAAATAAGGCCGATGTCAGAACAGACCTCAAAACAAACTTTGGGACTACTGTGTAGTGTTAACATCAGCTCACCATCTTTCGACTGCCATCTCTCCCCCTGTCCCTCTCCCTTTCTTGCCCACCACTGCTGTGACTCCGCAGGAGCTGCTGGGCATCGTGGATGGCCTGAGTAACCACGTCACCATCTCCCAGGAAACCTGAAGACAAAAACACAGCAAAGGGGAGGAGAAGAGCAAACAGTGAGGAACACGGAAATCATGGCGATGAAGAAAAGGAAAGGAAAAATATAGCCACAAGTGGCAAAAATAAGGGTCTGAGTGGATCTGAAGCATTTGGAAGCTAGTTTCTTGTTTCATTTAGAAAACCAAACCTATAAGATTCTAGGTGGGGAACTCCTCTAAATATTAAAATGGGGTTAAACCCCAAGTCCCTTCTTGATCTAACCCACTAATTCATCCTATCAGACTGGTGAATTATCAAGACTACAAGCTAGGTAAACCATATTGTGGTGATATGTTGAAAATGCATTGGCGAGACATACAATATCTACTGTACTTTGACATTTTGATAAAGAATCATCCATTAAACTCTACCGTCTGAGCCACAGCCAGTCTTCATAAAGATTCATTGGGTTGTGTAATTTCAAACAGTTTCTCTTGGATGTTTTCTTCACAAAAGTACATCAGGAAAGTGTGTAGATGATCTTGGTAAAGTTTCATAATTATTGTTCCAGCGGTGACTAACACAATGTAAAAAAAAAAAAGGTTTTCAAGAAAATGGAGAAAAAGTTACTTGACATTTTTAGAGCAGAAGACCAGTGAAACAAAGATGCAGATGAATTCAGCGATTGACATCAAGAAAGAAATTTGACCATAGGCCACACTGCTGAGCTATGAGGAAAAATGCAAACTGAATTTTTAAAGTGCCAATTATCTTTTGGGACTTGGGTAGTGGGGGAAATTACCAACACACCTGCTGATTTTGGTGTTTCGAGGCCTTACGTTTTTTGCTGTCGAATCACTTTTAGCGCAGAATAAGAAAAATCAGAACAAAAACAATACATTTTGCACAGCTTAGCTGCTTGTACCCCTAATGAGACGGAGAAAGGTAAGTATCAGCCATCATCAGGAGCCCTCCTATAGAAAGACATCACGGATATTATCACCAGTCACCTACAGATGATGATTTGTTTCATATCCTCTGTCTGGAAATGCCAGAAAGTCATTAATGCTCAGTTTTTCATATGCAAACAAAAGTCCAGACCGTGGTCCTTGTTTTTGAAGTATGATTTTAAAAGTGCCTGCTTTAAATTTAACTATGTTTGTTGCCAATCAAGCTCTATAGGCAGTTCTCTCTTTGTCTATTTATTCATATTAGCTGTCGGTGGCTGTTGGATTACAAGTGACAAGGACTACTGTATGTCACTCCTTTGAATTTAAAGCTACTGTGTAGACTTTTAAAATGGTTGACTTTGGCACATCAAGTAGTAAAATTAAAAATGTCAGCACCGACAGTTGCAGTTGCTTAAGCCACAAATTATGTCATCACCATAATTTGAAAGAAAGGCTACACATTGTGACTTTAAAGTACTCAAGAACGAATAAATGTTCGAAACTGATTTTTGTGCATGTTTATATCCATGCAAGTCTTCTGAGCCGTTGCTGACACATTGATAACTGGTGACATTAAGTACTAAGAACCATATCAGTGAGTGCAATGGGTGAAAAAGAAAACAGCCCCTGCTCACTGAAAGAGGGCTCATGTGGCTAATAAAGAGGCAGTTAAACTCTGTTACTGTGACAAACCTGAAACTCAGAGGGTGATTTTCCACTTCCCGAGATTTGCAAAGCTTTCCAACCGGTGGGATGCTTTTATTGTGAAGAATTTATATATATATATATATAGTATATAGTTGGAGCTTCATTACCATTTCAGGTAAACTACTTTACTGCTCTGTGCAGTGCATGGGGTAAACACTCGTAGCAAGACAGCGCAGCTCGACTTTTTTCAGCTTTGCGACCACAAATTCCCCACCTATGACAGCACTGTAACTGTCTGCATAACTTACTGAGGGCAGATTGTGGTGGGCTGTGGGACACCTCTCTCTGGAGATCTCTGGGTCTGTAGGCCCCATGCAGCACCAGCGATCCCAGCTCCAGGCCCTGCGGACTGGGTGTTTTTCCCAGCTCCAGCCCCTTTGGCTTGGAGGTCAGGTTCAAGGGCTGACTGGCTTCCTAAACACACAGTGAGAGCAGATGAGCACGGGTGGGGCTACTTGCACACATTCAGGCGTAACCACCAAGGGCAAGGGTGTGCGTGTATTCCGGTTATGCACGGCACATTTGGCATGTCAGAGCGTATTTGTCACACCTTTGTAGCATTTTTGGTCTTTTGTCATCCTTTCTTCCCTTTTGTTTATCTAAGCTGTGTTGGTCTATCCATGCTTGAGAACCTGCTGTGCAAATATAGTTTATGCTACACACACACACACACACACACACACACACACACACACACACACACACACACACACACACACACACACACACACACACACACACACACACACCTATACCACACATCTTAGACCTTTGAACAAAGGGTGTGGTGTATTCCTAAAGCTTTTCAGCTTCCCAAATACCAGAGAAGAATATTATTTGTTCAATCCAGAGAGCGTCACTTTCTTTTCTTAAACCACACGTACACAAAACATCACACACACACTACAGTAAACCTTCTCACACCCTTTCAGTAATATGTCCATTGAAACAGTACAAACTGGCTGATATTTATTATATACAACAGCAAAATTGTACCTGTCGGAAGGCACCACTGTTCCTCTTCAGAGGGGTGGAGTGAGTGTTCGGCATCAACTGGATTGGATAATCCAGAGCTGTGAAAGGTGAAAAGCATTTTCACTGGTCGCAAACCATAAATGCATAGATTCAAACATAGCTTAAGATGTAAAAAAAAAAGAAAGAAAAGGAGCATCACAGAGAATCTAGTTTAAACAATCTGCTGTTGAACAAAATGTTTGGTGACTATTTGCAATAGTTGCCAACAGTGAAATGTTAGTGACCTCTTAGTATGTCTTTAGTTTAGAGTATTAGGCGTGCTTTCACTTTTCCTATAAAGTTTATTTTGACCTCCTGCACAACACAAGAACAATGCAATTAAAACAAAAAAAAGAGGTGATTTTAGTTTGGACTTCCAGGAAAAGTCCCCAAAATATAAACCCCCATTGCCAGTGAGGTTATATGCAAATGTACAACCACAAGGAAGACACTACCAAAATGAAATAGGCAAATAGCACACTTTACTCTGCTTCACAGCTTCACTCTGTGCATATCTTGAAAGGGCTTTCTGGCTACAGCTGACCTCTTCTACAGAACCGTCTTTTGAAATGTTTCTACATTCATCTGTCAAAAACATTCTGAGGCACTCACATGTACACAAGCATTTCTTGAAATAAAGAAAATCAAATAAATGTCTATCTTTAAATTACGCCTACACTGTTTTAAAAGCTTGCCTTGTGTCTCTAAGTTTGAAAAGACAGACAAGACAAGGTCACCAAAGAGCACAGCTTTTAAGACTTGTGAAAGAAAGACTGCACAAAGCTATGGCTTTCCAAGCTGTGCCCTCTATAGCCTGCTAACTGTACAAGCATACACGTGTGAAAAAACATATTGTTTGACTGAAGTCTCCTGGATACCTTTCCATTTCTATAAAATAAGCGATTGAGTTGAAGCACATACATATGCTTAAGCTTCTCTTCCAAAAACAATCATGGATGGCAACTTATGGAGCTGCACTGATAGCAATATTTTTACAGCACTAAGTTCCGGCCTTCAAAGCCTATTCCAGCTGACTTTGGGCAAAGGTTGGATACACCCTGGACAAATAGGCAGTCTATCACAGGGCCAACACAGAAAGACAGACAGAAACAAAGACCATTCACTGTCTCATTCACACCTATGGTAAAACATGTTTGAATCACTAATGAACTCAAAAACTGATGAAACTTGGCACACGCGTCCAAAGTGGTGACAATTTACATCTGATATGGCTTTTGTACGTGGATTGGTAGCCCACCCTAAATTGCAGCCCCTTTGGCTACTTTCACCAACATGTACAAAATTTGGTAGGTATGTGTATCATATCCAGATCTACAAAAAAAAAGTCTCTTGGCACCATAACCTAAACTCAACAGGAAGGCCACTGAATTTCGTGTCCATATTTTGCTATTTCCACATGTTGTACTTTAATGAACTTCTCCAAGACAATTTATCCAACCGACTTGAATTTGTGTATAATCTTAAGAACTTTGTGACAACACTTTTTTTTCATAAAGCTTCTCTTTTGTTTGAAAGATGGGTCCATGTCATGATGGCCATATTGCACATTTTGCCATTAAACTTTAAGTTGTTACAACTTTATTGTCCATTGTTTAATATTTTCCAGAATATTTGTTTGATTAAAGTGCTAGCCTGAGGACATCGACAAGCCTATATTTGGTCATAGTCGTAGCACCACCTACTGGCAGCAGGAGATGTTTTATGCTTTCATGTGCGTTTGCAGGTTAACTAGATCCACCTCTTAAGACCATGATTATGCTACACATAGTGACACATTGTGGACACAGGAAGTGATCGAAAATGTGCATTTATGTCCATCATGTACACCGCCATGCACACCACGCAGGACAATGTCTGAAAACTAAAATGCATAGCAATGCAAAGCCGTGCCTACCAACGGCCAAGGGGATGCAAAGGCCCCTTCTTGCAGCTTTATTTTTTGATTTGTTTGAATTTTCATTGCCTCTCACCTGCCAATCAAAGCAATGTGTATTGCTTTTAGAAATCACACTAAGGCAGATGGTATTGTCGTTGGACAAAATAAAGAGAATCATTTAGGAACCAGTGTCAAAACCTGTGAACGGTAGCCAGCTTTGTTGATAGTTCTGTCATCACTCAGCATGGAGCCGACCGCCATGTATGTTGCAGATGTTGTTTGAGGTTCTGGGAACATTTTTCCTTTACTGCAGTCAGTTGTGATCTACATAGCTGTGACTTGTTTTCCTTTTTCTGCTTTAAAATCAAAACATTTCAGTCTTAATTCAAGTTGTATTGAAAACCTGTTAATACAAGTTTAACAATAATCAGTGTTGAGAACTGTTGTCAAAGTTTTGATTAACTAGTTTAGATTGATCTTTTTGGGGATTTTGTTTAAGCTTTTTTTGTCCACTTTGAAACATTTGTCAGAAAAGTAATAAAAACAAATTCTGAAGAAGTAATGAACAGTAACATTACTCATTACATTCTGCACAGGGTAACGAGTAATCTCTAAGCTTTCACATTTTGAAAGTAATCTTCCCAACATTGATTGTATCATTGGTTCCTGAAACAACAACTTAAGCTGTTTTAATGCTGTTTTGTTTAAAAAAAAAAAAAATCTAAACCCAAGATTTGGTTTTATAAAGACCACAAGGCAACAGAAAATGCACTATTAAAGATGGGTCTGGACTTCTGATATCCATTGCATGTTTTGTATGCTCTATATATTTATTTTACTTACTGGGAACCATTGTGTGGAATCCAACTTTTTCCAAAACTGATACTTTACTTGATGACTCACTTGGTTTGCAGGGGATTGGTTGCAGTGGTAAGGTCATCTGGGGGTCAGAGGTGACCGGGATGGTTTGGGTGTTGGCGTGGAAAGCCGGTATCATTACGTAGGGCATGTTCACCTGCTGGGACAAAGCAGGACAAACATACTTTACATAAAGGTTCCAGCCTCATTTGTCCGACATACTAATTGCCGGACCTGCAGTGAGAGCTTCTTGTAATGATTATCCCGTTCTAGCGCTGCTTGCTATGACATATGAGGACACGGTGAAAGGTCTTGAGAGAAGCTGACCTGGATCTGCTGCTGAAGGAGGTTGATCTTGTGCTGCTGCTGGATCAGCTGCTGCTGCTGCTTGGCAATCTGAAACACAAGAAATGTTCATTATCTGCTTCTAGCACAGCACTGTATGCATGAGTAGCATTTTAGGTAGGTGCCAGGATTTACAAGGAAGAGGAATTCTAAAAAAAAAAAACAAGCTGATGACACTGTGCTCTTGTGCATGAAATGACATCTCAAACAAAGATCGCCTTTGAACTCGTTCTTTCTAATTTGCCTTCATATACACTATACACAACACAAACATCAATGGAAAGAGGGGTGTTTGTCCATTTGGCTAGAAAGGCCCATTATAGTTTTCATCAAGATAATAAACAGTAAAGACACAGAAATTTGTTTTTAAATTTAAAGTTTGCATGTTCTCGTGAGGATGATGGAATATACAGAGATTCGAAGAGATACCTGTTCCTGTTGTTGGCGAGCCAGCTCCATCTGCTGCTGCTGTTTTTCCAGGAGAAGGGCAGCCATGTTCCTCTGCTCAGAATGGGCTCCCAGTAGCTGCTCCCTTAGACCGCTCAGCTGGTTGATCATCATCAACAACTGGAGCTCCTTCTCTGCTAGAGACTCAGGGGTACCTGGGAGGAGTCAGAGCACCAGCTTACTCTAAAAACTGTGAGCACATTTATATATTTATATTATAATTATAATTATATATATAACTTACAAACATGTTATGGCAAAAAGCCCTAGCAAAAAAATTCTCCGTTTTCTTGTTTGGGAAAACTTATTTTCGACCACAAAAGTTCTTGTTGTAACAAGATATTTTTCATATTTTTAAAAGAAAGTTAGAAAAAAATGTATCAAATTTGTACAGGCTCCGTTTACATTAAAATTCGATCAATTTATAAATTTTTTTACAAGAAACATTTCTCATTGTAACAACATATCCCTTTCTTTTATTACATTATTGTATGTATGTATTATTTCACAAAACCATCATCACGATATAAGAGATACTTTGATTTCACATTGTTGTGTTGAGTTATATATTGTCATAAGATATTCTTGTAAAACTGAATAAATTGTTATCTTGTAATCTCATGATAATGAGAAAAAAAAATGCTGTGACAGGAAACGGAAATGTATTTTTGTCACGGTGGCAGCAACGCGCTGCTCTACCAAACTCAAACTGTTTAAATGAAAAATGGTGGATTATGTTCTCTGAATGGAAGCATTCTCACTTTATATATGGATTTATGTATCATAATATACTTAGTATGTTTCATCAATTGCCAAAACTAAAGGCAAAGACTATAACTAAAAGGGGGAAGAATTTTGTGATTAATTCTGAGATACTCAGATTACGGCCAAATTAGCACCAACAATTTTGATTGCACAATTGTTCATCTGATGGAGTACCAAACTAATGCATGCGGACAGCTTTGCTGCATGCTTTTGAAATGTGTGCTATATAACATTTGACATTACATTTTAAAACGTAAACGGAAAATTAAGACTGACATATGTATAATCTCATATATATGGTACATAAATGCTATAAAGTTGGTATTGCCTGAAAGCTGACCTTTCAGTTGTCCTGCCCCTGCTGTGCTTTTATCCAGAAGTTTCTCCTTCCAGTCAACATTCAGCAGCTTCTCAATGGTGGGCATAACTGTTAACAGGATACAACAGGTACTCAGCAGAATCGCACTGGGCAGCACTAGACGTTGTGAAAAACATATTCTGTCAAATTAAATATGTCAGACACCAAACTACTTTCTGAGCATTTCTCCTGCCTTTCTAATGGCATTGATCGAAGAAGACATTTGAGGTGTCGAAGGGCAGAGGTTGTTTGTGCATCAGGGAGAAGTTTTGAGTGTTTGAGTGGATCAATATTTGGACTGAGAACAATCCAAGGTCAGCGAGTGGAGCAAATTTGAGAAAGATTTTAAGGCGAGGAGTGCAGGCTGGTGAAAGACTTGAGGGCAGGGAGAGGCTTGAGAGCAGCTCATAGAGAAGCCTTTTACTCCACATGTTAGGGATTGAACAAAATCAGACAAAAAAAAAATCGAATCTGATCGAGTTTAGGAACCAAAATAACACCCATGCTTTGCTAGACAAACTGTCACTTCTCCACATCGATTTTCAGCAGACTGCATTGTTTAATGATGAATAGCAGCGGAATATAGTGCACTTAAACTCATAAGATATGGAATCATCAAAGTCTGGTCGCTGGGAAAATTGTATTTGACTTGTGTATACGTGAGTAACAGAATAAGACAGCCATCAAAGGAAGTAGAATTGAGGTGCAGAAAGGAAACAGACAGTGAAGGTGCACTGATAAAACTGTTTCAAATCCAATAAATACTGAGGCAAATGGTGAGTACTTGTTGTGCAGATCCGTATACATGTACGTCTCTCACCCTGTTGTAGAAACAACCTGTTTTTACAACATTACCATCAAGTGTAATTTATGTGGACTTTGGGCTCAAACATACTTGAATATGGTACCAATTGTCAAAAGCACACCTTGTTTGTGCGCCCATGGTGGACTGACGATCCATAGACTTTGGCGCAATTTACACCACATCACCAGTGTGGCTCAACATTTAAGTTATCGAAGCATAAATACATAGTTTTCCACTCAAATTTAAGCTACTGATAGATGCTTGAAAAATAAATTCTACAATATGTCCAAAAAGCTTTAGAGGAATTTGGAAATTTGAGATTATTTTGTCAGATTATTTAAAACAGTAGTTTAATATCAACAGTGATAGGTCAGGCCAAAAAATAAATTAATTAATTAACAGTCTGCACAGCTGAGGTTCTAAATAAAATTAGCTACACCTTTACCTCCACAAAGAGGAGGGATATTTCCAGTTTTAAAATTATATTATCACTAAACAATCACCAGGACAGCTTCTTTTTAGAAATGACCACTTGGCAGTATTATCAACACTAGTCCTGACTGCAGAACAGAGAGCGTAGGGAGACCGTGGTTATGTCTAGACAGACCTTCCTTGAAGTTGGATTGTCCCTCTGATCGATCATGCATCCTTGCCTCCTTCAGTCTCATGGGGCTTTGCCTGTGAGGGAGCTCCTTACCAGGAGAGCCCTCCTTTCAGGACACAGAAAGAAAACATCAACAGACATCCGACCAGCATAAGGAAAAGTATACTTGCCACATGTGTAATAATCCTTACTGAAGGGGAGCGGGACAGTGGTGGGGTCAGTTGGCGGGCCTCGAGAGGCTGATTTCCTGACCAGTCGTGTGAGGGAGACTTCTTCAGAGGCTCAGCGTTGGCATTGACTCCACCCTCTCCCCCGGACTCTTCCTGTTCTACTTTGACACCAACACCTGCCATGCTGACATCCCCGCTGGAGAGGAGATGAAGTGCTGGAGGGCTAGGCTCAACCATTCTGTTGAAAGACAAGCACAACACACAATACCAGGTGTCATCTGGGTGTGGTGTGGCACTTGCATTGTCTCTAGAAGATTTAAACTTTTTCCATGGTCTAGTGTTTTGTAATCATGTCTTTCAGGCTGTCTGATTCACAATAGTAATTGCAATCCACTGTTTTGTGTGACTCCAGAAGTCAAGGTCAAGGGTTATGTGGTGGTGGTGTTAAAGCCACAGCAAGATGTATTATCTGAGGGGTGCGTGTCTGCACAAGTATGTGACAATGAATAATAGGAGGTTATAGCGAAGAGAGACAGACAACATCTCAGTGAGGAACAAAGGGAGAAAAAGGAAGAGCAGACAGGTTGGGTGAGAGAGGTTTGAACCACAGTGAACTTGAACAAATCAACTCAGGCTTGTGTGTATGCTTGTGTGTTATTTCCCAGCGCTACAACAGGAGGAAAGAAAAACACAGCAGACAGCAGAACAAAACAAACAGAACACACAAGGGCAAAAAGTGCACATATATATAAAGAGGCAGAAAAAAGCCATTGTTGGAGCTGGGGAACAAAGGAAGCTGGGACAATGGGGGAGAGGCTGACAAAAGCCACCGGCCGCAGGAAACAGGCTGGATAACAATGCCAGTGGAATGTGCCGACCAACTCGGGAACACGGCAAAAAAAATGCGGAGCACCACCATTCTACGGAAAGCATAATAATGATTAGAGAGCCCCCCCTCCACTTCGCCCAGCTCTCCCAGCCTGCATACTGTGTTTCGGAACAAAGCCACCTGTCTACCAGGGGCCAAGGCTCCAAACCTCAGTGATGTATATTCATGTGTGTATGTGTGTGTGTGTGTTTAAAGCTGCACAATAAAATTCAGGTATGAATGAGATGCACCTCTTTGTGGTCACTACTGAAAACCTTCTCTACACAACAAGTGATGACTCAAAACCTAAGTAGTGCAGCACAAAAGTGTCTTCAAAACAAAAGTGCAGGCAGAAAAAGTTGGACCATCAGCATGCCACACAAGTTAATCCACATGTTGACAGTAGATTGGAGTAACAGCACAATACAATCAACCTATTGTTCTTTTGCAAAGAAAAGCCTCTTTAGATTTAACTGTGTAGAGTTTAAAAAAAAAAAAAAAAAAAATCAAACACTTCACATGCTGCATTTCTCAACAAACTACTTTGTACTGGACCTGGTGTGCCCAAATGGAGCTCAGTACAGTGATGTGCACGGAGCAGGGGAAAGCTACAACCTTCATAACAGTGGTGGCTGTTGATAAAAGAAATTGGGGGTTGGAGGAGGGGGGGGCGCAGTGTTTGTGGGCAGGACAAACAAACTGAAGCTAAGCCCAAAAGTAAATAAATCCAAAAACAAGACAACACACTAATGTTGCCGTAACACGACTTGAACATAAATTTTGCCCTCCTCTCCTTCTGACCTGCATAAAAAGTCAGTCATCTCAGTCACCAGTTTCTTTTCTATTGACCATTTCCTGGCTTGGGTGTACCCCTTTAATGATAAAGATAACCACACAGTATAAATGAAAAACTTCCTGGAGTTTGACATGCTGTCCTCCCTTAAAGCAGGCAACGTAAAATAAAATTTCAAAAAAAAGGATTGCGCTGCGGCAAATGCATTACAATGTTTGTTCATATATTTCAACACAAAGCCACCTGCCTGCACAAACTCTAAGCCTGTGTGAATTGTGTGTGTGCATTTATATATATATATATGCATGTATTCAAATCAAATCATAAAATCATAAAAGATCTCATTTACACAGTTATCAGTACACTAAAAAAATCCCTGTAGCACATTAAACACAGCTGCAAGCAGGAGGAACAGCAGCACTCAAACTCATTTTATGCCACCTGCTTGATACTGTTGACTTTGAATGTGATATTACAGCTATATTCATGATTTCTGGTCAAAATCTCCTAGACAACAAACACGTTGTCTGCAGAAGCTTCCCCTTCAATTTTACCGGCCCATAATTAAAATGTCATTTCAAACACACTGATACTTTCATCTGCCATATTTAGAATAAATTAACAGCCGCTTTAAAGCGCCAACAAGCCCTGTCTAATCTTGTTTGACTATTATTTTCAGGTGTGGTGTGTAGTTTTGTGCAGTATTTATCCAACTCTGCAGCAGACGTTGGGTGCCAGCGAGGGGTTGATTGTGTGACAGCAGGGAAAGGAGGGGGGGGGGTCTCAGCGGCAACATACCGAGTTCAGTCCCACGCTGTAAGTTATTCCTGGGTCTCCCCTCCACGTTCCACAGGGGCTAGACTGTAGAGCTGCCACAGGTGGTGTTCACACGCCTGGACAAGTGAGTGAGTGTGCCTGTCACCAAGTCCAGAGGTATGCACAGAATCTCAGGGACCAACAGAGCTGTTGACAGCATGGAATGCGTGTCAAGGTACATGTATGTTTTACAAGCACAAAGGTGTTTTTTTGTGTGTGTGTGTGTGTGTGTGTGTGTGTGTGTGTAATTGTTTTTGTTAACAACAGTCGGCCCTTAAGCCTCTTCGCAAGAACAATACAAATCAGTCAAGGTTATCGCTTTCACTCTCATCTAGTTAAATACATTTAGCCTAACTGCAGCCGACTGCACCCATGTGGAACCTGACCTTGTCTATGCATGTCTCCATTGTTTGTGTTGCTCGATTTGCATAGCATTGCCTTCTTAAGAGGTTATCTGATTAAGAACTCTTTTCCAACCGCCTACAGATTTGTTTAGCTTTTATAAGCGCTCACGGCATGTTGCTAAGAAATCACAACTATTCAGCAAAACCAAGTAGAACACAGTGACCAAAATCTTCTATTAGAGATATGTGTAACCATTCTCTTGAGTTCTGCTAAAAAAAAAATAATAATAATAATAACAAAAAAGGGAATAAACCACCTGAGTAGGTGATTTGTGCTCTCAATTGTGTTTGCGCTTTAAAAGGAGTGTGAGCTCCATCATTCAGTTGTGTTTAAACTCGGAGCTGTTTGGAGGAACTTCCTGAAAACACAATTGAGAGGGCATTCGATAAAAATGCACTAACATCCGTTATTTTTCACAGAATTACTTGCTAATTTTAGAAAATAGTTAAGTCGGTCACCGAGCTGTACATGAATCAAATTTATTTATAATAACAGGGTTATAATTGGGGTAATTTAGCCTTACCCCAATTTAGATGGATGTTTAGACTCTGCTCTTGTCATCCCCACCGCAGTGAAAAACTTCTGATAAAATAGGGCACCAGTGTGCTTGCCATTTTCATTGCACGTGACCAAAAATGTGTCTAAGAACAACTAAACATTTTTGTATTGGTTGCACAGGTGCACCTGAAATTTAGTAGGTCTGGGTGTGCAGTTTTCTGACCTCCCAACACAGTATTATTTGACTGAAGTGAACCCATGCCAACCAACAGTTACATCATGCATTGGTTTGTGAACTGAAGTTAGGAGGCCTGGAGTTTGGATTTTGGCTGCCGCCATCTTGCTGGTTTGCAGCGGTGTGGATCCATAAGTTGTGGATCCATAAGTGACCATATTTGGACGAGCTGGGGAGGAGCAAGCAGTGGATCCGACCTGATCTGATTGGAAACCTCACATCACAACTGATAACAGACACCTGACTGTATCACAGACCTGTGAATCAAACAGACATGACCCCGATTTTTTATTTATTATTATTTTTTTTTAAGGCATATATTCAAATTAATGCTGATTTTTTTTTCTTTTTAGATGGACTTTGGCTTTTTTTTTTTTTTTTTTTTGGAGGGGGGGGGGGTTATCCTCGACAAAGATTTTACTGTAAAATAGCAGTACAAAACCAAACTACTTCTAAAAACCACCACAGTTAAATTAGTTTACAAATGACACAAAAACACCATGTCAAGTAAATATTTGTTCACTCTGCCGAGGGAACAAATATTCACTTGACATGGTGTTTTTAGATAAGATAAAAAAAAAGTCGAATTTGAACCATCCTTAGTGACCTTCAGTCTCCTGTGCTTTCATCTCACTCATTGGTCAAAGGTGTTCCAACGCAAACATCTACTTGACCTTACTGAGTCACGAGGTGAGCAAATTACAAGTGAAATATTTTACTTTTCAGTCCTGCTCTACAAATAGTATGTGAACAAACAATAGCACTGCATTGTGACCCGCAGCGTCCCGTTGTCTTCCCTTGTATAGAGTGGCGCAATGAAGCCCTTCTTTTAGGATCTTTTTTATGAAAATAGGAAAAATAGGAGATAAGAGTTTTCGCATCACTATTGATGCAGCTCACTGCACAACAGCTCTTCGACATAGGGTTATTATAAAAAAAAATTAAAAAAAATAGGATCTTTACTATTTTCAGTAGATACAGGTAAGGTGCATTTAAAAAAAATGCTTATATTCATGTCTGCTTTTTAGCAGTTTCAGGCCACTGATAGCTTAACTTTGCGCTTTGATTGCACTTGTTTATTACAGACACATAATGAGTGTAGTTGCTATCAACTCGAGTAACGTCCACCCGTGTCCATCCTCTGTTCTGCCCTCCCACGATAAGGGTGGGGGAAACACTACATTTTCTTTCCCGACTTGAAAAAAAAAAAGAAGAAAAAAGGGCTGAGCATTGCTGCGGTGTACTCAGGCAACACTACACCTTTGGTAATTACTGTTAAATTTTGCTGTAATTTTGCAGGGTCATTTTTTTTTTTGTCACAGCAATACATTTCAGATCGTATGCATTTGTTTGCCTGCCGAAGAACTTTAAGAATAATCTAAATATCTGAGGAGAAACTTAGCGGTGAACTGACTTTAAAACAAATCCGCAGTTGTTCACTGCTGGACTGAAGTTATAGCTGTACTGTTACAGAAGTACACTCGTCCTATTCCCCTCTGTGAGCTCAATGCTCCTGTCGCAGCAGACAGGGAACTGTTGGAGGATGACAGAGGGAACATGCCATTGCCCTCCGATAAAAATCAGTGCCTTTCCTTTGAGCACTGACAACACTGAAACCTTGCACTTCCCACGACACAAAAATCACTTCACCCAAACCTCCTTCAGTTACCCAACAAGTTGTAACACGTAAAACCTAACATTTCCCCTGTGGAGGATTGGCAATGCAAATCCCTTCTGTTGTTCTCCCTTTCTTTGTTTCTTTACTCTTTCTCTCACTGCTCTTTTAGTTTTTTTTTGCCTCCCCCCCCCTCCTGTCAAGACTAGCTTGTTGTGTATCGTCCTTGTCACTTTCCAACTAGTGCCTGATGCAGAATAGCAGAGTAGAGTGCACAATAGACAGAGAGAGAGAGAGAGTGCTAGGAGCCAGTCTAGGCAGTTGAGAGCAGCAGGATAGTGTTAGACATCTAAAGAGGCTTGGTGATAAACAAATAAAGACATTCTCATTGTCAACCCTGAGACTGACAGCTGTAATGACAGAAGGTTCCCTGCAGGAACGTATCATAGACAGAGAACAATAACGCGGCTCAGTCAGCTAGCTCGAGCACAATCTATCAAACAAACTGTAAAATAACCCACACCCTGATGCTTCAAAATTTCCACAACCCGTTTTATTACACTTTATCCCTGAACGAGGAACATTTGCAGAAAACGTTCTCACACACCGTTTAATTATCAGCTGCATTTCGTGACACGGCTCGGTTTCCAACCTGCTGATCAGTCGTGTTAAGACAAGTGTGAACCAATGTATAAACAAATATTTGGGGAAATGTTTCATAGTTAACAGTATTTGCTTAGGGATGATAACACAATTCAGCAAACTGCACCAGCAAGAGCCAATCTGCCCACAGGGCCTGGCTCAGGCTTATCACACCAAGAGCTCCCAGAAAACTGAAACATCAATCAAGTATACAGCATCTCAACTGGAAAATATCACCTGTGACTCATCTGGTTTCTCTTGACATGCATCTTCCTCTTTGATTGAAAACTGAGGGATGTCACTTTGCCTGGACTCAGCTCATTGGGGGAAAAGTAAAGTTTAAAAAAAATATCGGAGCCGAGTTTAAAAAGGACATTTTGACAACTAATCTGATTGTATGTCAAAACAATCACGATGAAATGAATGTAGCACTTCCATCCCTCCTCCCACCCTCTAGTTCTCTGTACTGACCTGGTGGGGCCGAGTAGATGTGAGGAGATCCAACTGCGCTCCCTGACTCGAACAGAGCTGCTGACACAAGTCATAGTGACTGACTGACTGACTAACTCCTGTCTTTTCTACTCTTCCGTTACCTCTGAACCAGCCAACCCTTCCACCCCACCTCCCACCCTCCAATCCGCCCCTACCCCCCCATCTCTCCTCTCAAGAGGGGAAGTACAAAGAGCCTCTTCAAATCCCACCATAAAAGGTCTTCATTTGCATAATTAGCACACTGTTGCAGGTAAGCCTTGATACAGCACAGATGCGTGTGATACCGATCGAAAGTCAACTAACCAGCAGGTGTGATTGCGGTGAGATAAGAACATTTTATCAGCCTCTGGCACTTTCTAACAAAGTCAGCTTTATCATCTATCATGATTTCCTGGACATGGGCTAAAACTGAGAAGAGACAGGTCAGATTAATGTCAGAGCTGTATTGTAAAGGAAAGGGAATAAGGGAACATGTAGAAAATATTTATAAGTAGACATCAATTGTAAGTGGTAGACACAACATTCCTATCGTTAAATAGGTAAAAGTTTTTATCGTTTTTATTCGTGACTTTACCAATTGAAGTTGTCATGAAGGTTCTTTGTCCTAAATGTTTCTGTACTCTGATTTTGTTCGGTCAAATGAAGAAATATCCTTATTCTTGAATGGGTACATGTTTGCGCTTTGTTTGTTACAGTTGCCTCCGGGGGAATACGACTTTGCATCGACAGGACTTGTTAGTTATGTAATTTCACTTTAGTGAAAAATGGAGTGGAAATTAGTTTTCTTTTTTATAATTCTAAATAGAGTTAAACAACTTGTAGTTAACTGCTTAATAAGATTTGAAAAATGAATGGACCACACTATTCATGTCAATTTAGAGTATTTGATATGAATGATAAACTAAACCAAAAATCCCCAAAAAACAAAAACAACAACATTCACACAAACAAATGACTCACTTTCTACTTTTTAAGTACACAAAGCCGCAGTATTAAATATATTTCATCGTTAGCCCATGCCTGTGAGCACATCCACACATCTGCATTCACTATACGTGTCCATTGTGTGCAGGTGAGGCCTGGAGCCATGAAATCAGGTGGTGTAATGAGCTTATTGGTGTATAGTACAGAGAAAATGTAATTGGTAGATCTGAAACAGAACATGTGGAGAATTCAAGTGTTATGCAAGACACAGAATTATTCTTAGAGTTGTAGCTGATTGATCTTTAAAAGAAAATTACATAACCATTCCAAAGCTCAGAAAGTGTAGCCCTAAAGTAAATAAAGCGCACACCGTGTGATCTAATGCACCTGGCAAGATGCCTTCGTGATGTGCTTCCCGTCCATATGGGGACACAAGGTGGAACAAAAACAAAAAGTCTTTCAATAGATAAAGAAGAGCAGATGCTGTGGTGCGTTAAGCACATTTTTGTTTTTCCACGTCATTGTAAAGACCAACTACTAGAATAAAGATGTTGGAGATGTTATAAACTTCAAAATTCAAAAACTACGAAAAACCTTTTTTCCACACTGAAAAAAAAAAAAAATTAAATAAAAGTAGTATTTTAAAACAAAAACATTGATGAAATGAAATAAAAGTTTAACCAAAAATGTCAAAGACAGATCAGCATCTGCGCTATCAAGGATATTTTCTTTACTGCCCAAAATATCTGTTGCAACAACTATTAATAAAAAAAAAGTACCTTACGTTCAGTTGTGTGTCTGTCACTACATTATATTATGCTACCAAGACATAGACGTATGAACTAAAGTCATCTGCAAATTACGACGAGTATTAAACAAGAAGCAGCAACAAAGCAGCTACAAACATGCAGTCGACATTATACTGTAAAAAAAAGTTTCGCTAATGTAACAGTGTGCAACACGTGACGTCATTGTGACATTAAGGTTACTGTCAGTAGGATTTCTTTCATATTACTGTTGGAAGAAATGTGTTAAATTGGGTTTCAGTAAACGTGTGAGCAAATAAGTGGATGCTTTTCACTGGGATCCGGTGCAGTAACGCTAATGCTAATGCTAGGTGAGGGTGAGAACAAGAGAAATAATAACTTTAACTTGATTTTTGCATCTGTTGCATTACTGCACAACGAAAGAGCAAGAATGTAGAGCTTTTTTTTTTTTTTAACTTCATAAATGAGAGTAACATGTAACCATACACACACGGCAACAGCCGTATCCTCAAACTGTTGATTTAAACATTAAAAAAGTAAAAACATGGCAAAAAAAAAAAAAAGTCCTTGACAAAAACTAGACTAAAATAGTTTCAGTTTTTGTTGACAAAAAAACAACAACAAAAAAACATTGTAAAATCCTTTAATTTGACAAATATGAATACAATTTTTGATCTAAAGACAAACTGAATCAACATTAGGTGTCAGAATTAACACCAGGCTGAAGATTTTTTTCTAGTTCTTAGAAAAAAATCTGATGTCAATTGAGCCCAAAAAGCCCCCAAAATGATTATGATTTAAAGCAAGTCTTATTCCAGCTGGAGATAAGCCTCTCTTGCAAGTGACCTCCAGAACAAAAAAAAATCACACTTCAGGCTCCGGCACTTCAAACATGCTCAGATTTTTGCAGACCTTTTCCGACTACAGCCGTTTGCTTCTTTAAGCAACATGTGACAGTTTAAGTCACTTTTATTTACTACAATCTGAAAGATTTTTTTTATAACAGTTCAATGGCAGTTTTTCAATTAAGTTTCAAGGCTCTCAGAACACTTGCCCGAACACTCTTAAGATCACACTGACAGATGAGGTCTCACAGAATTGTGAGTGTATGTTTTGGGTATTTGATCCTTTTTTTTTTTTTTTTTTTTTTTTTTTTTAAGATCAGTTGCCATTGGAGAGGTCAATAAGATACACGCACACAAACACGTACACGGAAACCGACTGGCACAGCTCTTGAAGAAGCTTCCCTGCATTGCTGACTGGGCCTCATTAGAGAATAAGCTCTCAGGACTGGAGACACAATAGTCTCCCTCACTTGTCCTTTCCTTCCCCTCTCTTTCTCTGTTCTCTTCGCCTTTTGATGTCAAGGGTACTGAACCGCAGTGCCTAGTCCAAAGAATAAGCTCATCAAGAATACACATGCAGTTTTCTCTTTTTGTGGTGGGGGGGGTGTTTTAAAAAAAAAATTGTTTTATCTTGAGCTGAATGCGAGTGTGTTTGTGTGTGTGTGTGTGTGTGTGTGTGTGTGTGTGTGTGTGTGTGTGTGTGTGTGTGTGTGTGTGTGTGTGTGTGTGTGTGTGTGTGTGTGTGTTCACTGAGAAGCGAACACAGAAAGCTACAAGCTCTGATAAGGTGCTGTTGTTCTGTGGTCAGTTCATCACACAAAGAGCAGCGTTGGGAACTCCAGAACTGTGATTGAGTGATAGAGACATCACAAAGACTACATTTTACTCCCCTTTTACTTACTCTTGGAGTTCAGGGGCTGCTCCTCGGAGGCCTGCCCACTGTGCACGCGCGCACGCACGCACACACACACACACACACACACACACACACACACACACACACACACACACACACACACACACACACACACACACACACACACACACACACACACACACACACACACACACACACACACACACACACACAGTTCCAACACATCTTAGTCTGACAAGTCCAATCCACCTCCTGCCAACTGATGCGACAAATATAGAATTAAAACCAGAAGAGGAATGATGAATTTCACACACTTTCATTTACAGTGGCAAATTATCTTAATACATCGTCAAGCAATGCTGCTGTGTGATGAGAGAGTTTCTATTTTTGATGTAAATCTTCGACCCTGTTTTACAGCAAAAGTTTGTAATGCACACTCCCATCCACTAAATGGAACCTGCCCTCGTCTAGGCATGAGAGGAAAACGTACGAAAAACAGAGGCACGCCTCATGACGGATGTCGTGTGACAAACGTCACTGTGACTGAGTTAATGAGACAAGGGACAAAGACCGCTGAAATCTGCATAAAGGGGAAGTGGGGGACAGTTGGTGGCATATTACACCTGGGAATAGAGCTTGAATCTGGAGGTTTTTTTCCTAGGCCGTAACCACGTGGCTTTACCCTACCAAGGATTTTTAGACTTAACCCTTACTCTAATCAAAATGTGTTTTCCCTAACCCCAAACCACATGGATTTTCATTTGGTTTTGTTTTCCTAAAGCCCATGACATTGATACCGCCCATGAAGCAATGATGTCACATTGATACACTTCACTGTAATGGGCTTCACCATGACACTGGGTTGAAATCTGAGCTAGTTGTATGGGGGGAAAAAAAAAAAAAAAAAAAAAAACGGCTAACCAAGTCATCTGAATAAGAGCACGTCCACAATGCAATGTGTTAAAGCATTAGCTGTGGTGAAACAAGCTAAGGAGAAATGTGCCATGGGTCATACAGTGAAGGAAGCGGATCTACAGCACATTCTGCAGACCTGTGTTGTGGCAAGATGAAAAAACAATTCTGTTAAGAAAAGTTTTGTTGTATAAAAAAAAAAAAAAATCAGGAGAATAGAATTAACTTAGTTATATTTAATGACTCATAAGAATGTTCCTGCTTTTAAATATGAGGAGTCTAGGCTAAATCACTGGCATTTCCTTTCTGCAAAGATTGCAAAGTAGCGCATCCACCAGGGACACAATTTACACAGCAAGTTGCATCTGTGGTGTGATGAGGTGGACCCAACTTTACAAACCAAAGAAATGCTGTTTGTTTTTTTATGGCAAATTTATAATTTTTTACTTGTGAATTTACTTCAAACTTTGTTTTGTAGTGTTACTACATATATTTAAGTAAGGAATATGAACATGTCTTCCACTACTGCTGGTATTACACTGGTGTGCCTCTCATCACAAGCTCACTTCAGCTGTTCCAGAGCTGTCAATCATATAAATGATTAAGGTGAAGTTGTTGTGGATTTGTAGAAATTCAAACTTCCATTTTTCTCTGATCAATGTAATAAAACGTTTATTGTTGACCTTGGAAACCACAGCCGAGTCCATTTAATTGCTACTCCGTTGATGAAGATCATCAGATATGATTCAAAGCTATGTCCCTTGTGTGGAATTTGTGCGTTTATGCTTTCAAAGTCAATTATGAACTTTGAACCTGAAGAAAAAAAAAAGAAGTATTTTTTTAAAAACACTTAATCTACCACTGTAACACCAATCTCATTTAATTATCGAGTGTATAACATGTTCGTAACTCCCACATGGAAAGAAAAGTCAATTTTATAGTAGTTTTAGTACTCTCAGTTTTGGGGATTACAGGAAAAACCCTCAAATCAAAAACATCTTCGACATACACCCGATACACACTTGGCATTAACATTCAATCAGATCCATTTTTGTCAGCTAAAAATACAGGTGTGGATGCACTCAGGACACATTGAGATTCAATCTCCTTAGGCCACACCCGGAGGTGGTCTGGGACGCATGTGGCCACATTCTTTTATCAGTGTGTATGCTATGCATCCACAGTGCGTCCTGGGCCACATTGAAAGGCCGCCTATGCAACTGACGTACCCTGAACAAGCAATACAAAATAAATGCAGCTGCCATGCCACATTCCTACGTTTGCATCCGAGTAGGTTCCTTAGTTTTGGATGTTTATTTTTCTGCACCCAAACAGTTCTTACGCCCAAAAATCTCTGCCTGCTCTGCTTATATGTTTGTTATCAATAGAATTTTCCTGTGTAAATCTTCTGAGCAAAGCCGAAACTGTAGTAAAAAGTAGGACATATTTACCTGCAAACTCCCAGCTATAAAGCAGCTGTTTATTAGTGATTTAAAACCCAGGCTGTACCTGACGCTCGTTTCACCAAAGCCTCGTCGGGGTTAATGTTTTTTTTCTTTTCATTTGTAATTTCTGAGACTCATCAGATCCACAGCTGTGGGAGAGCTGCCACCCCCTCGTGCAGTTCATTTATTCACAGCAACAGAGCCAGACGCGCAGGAATTACTAACTCTCTGAACTGTGTTCAGAAACTTATGGACATGAAACATGTCATATATTAAAGGAAATAGACAGAACATTCAAATGCGGCTTTAGTGAGCAAGGACTTCTCATTTTGTTAAATACCTGATGCTCCAACTCCTCCTATTTTTGTTTGTATTCATGTGCTTATTTAGGCTACTTGTATATTTTCATGATGCAGCCTAGATGTCATTTGAATAGTGAGCGAGAAAGTGAGATCTGATCATAAGCTGGTTACTCAAGGCACATTTGGGGTGCATGATGTGGTGAAGTGCCGTACTTAAAGCTGACCATTTGTGAGCCGATCTTGCCAGGACGGATCACTAGGTCATAGGTCAAGTTCTTTTGATTACTGAGATCCAAACTAAATGACTGCATGTGTTTCGAATGTGTCGAACCAGAATCAGGATCCTTTTAGCCAGGGATATTTACTGGTATCTATTTGTCAATATGTAGTAATTCAGTTGACTTATCAAGAAATTGGCAAAGACAATAATTAAACTGCTACTTATAAAATTTGAAGCAACAGGCATTTAACAAAATAAGACATCCTTGCTCAATGAGCCTCATTTTAAATGCGCCTCTCTGCAGGATGCTCTTTTTATACCCCATCATGTTACTAACCTACAGCGAGTTAACCTAATTAGTTGTGAGAGGTTCCACCAGGTGTATTTTGTTGACCCTGTCTGAACTTTTTTGAAACACGTTGCTGGCATTTAATTCAAAATGAGCATATATTTTTCATAAAACAATAACATTTCTCATTTTCAACATTTGATATGTTGTCTTTGGTCTATTTTCAATTAACTCGGGGTCTACACGTTTTAATAATCTAGGTATGAGTCAGGCTTTGTTTTAATCTTTGTGTGTTTATAGTTGAATAACTTTAGTTTAGGCTTTTATCAAACAGTACAATCGTGGCAGTTTATGATTATTCGATAACTGATCACCGACATGTATGGTCATTAAAGGAAGTGCTTTTAGTTTGCATCGAGTTACAAAGTCAGTCACCCCACTTTGCCCGAAGCATATGACTTTGTCCTCTATGTTCTATTGAGTGACAGTATGAAGGATTGTGATTTCTGTCTTTTTCATCTTTGTGCAGTGTGGCCGAGTTTCTCCAGAACTGATAAGAAACAGCTTCGTGTCACTCTTTTAACCAAAGAGACAAAACCCCAACCAAAACACCAGAGAACATCACCTGACTGCACATGGACTGCACATGCTATGATCAGATCCTCGTAATCAAGATACAAGTTTCGGGCTTTGTTCCAGCTCACAGTGTAAACCGTGTATCCACAGCCTATGAAGCTACTTGACATAGCGTGTATTTACAAAGTACAGAAGCATGCAGTTTTACTCATCGACTAAAATTGCAAAATGATCTTATTTTCTCATCTTTGTCAAACTACATAAAAAACACGATTTGAAGAGCAGCTCTGTCAGATGGAGCAGAATGAGCAAAGCAGGAAATTCATTATCTTTTTTAGACATGAATACTAAGTCACATCATTTTCTGTTTACAACGATGTCCAATGGAAGCAGCACAACTATGTTAGTGTTTTCTAAACAAGAAAACAATTACCATTATTTTCAGTCAACAAGTATGCGTAAGTGCAGAGTGTGAAGTTCACAGCTTTCAGTACAATTATTGTTTCAGTGTCAACAAGAAAAACAAGACTCGCCTAATAGTTGTAGAACGTGGATCATTTTTTGACGTGGGTATGCTGAGACAAAACAGTCAACTGTAGATAATATCAGCCAATTTTTTTTTTTTTTTTTTTTTTTACAAGAACAGCATATTAGAGCGCAATAGCACATAACATCGGCTGTTACTGATAAACTGCTGCTGCTGGTTCACCACAGACAGCAAACAAAATACTCGAAGACACAAAACAAAATATTGCTAAAAATGATTACAACGGCTGTGATGCAGGTTATATTACCTTTTCAGCAGTTAGACATGTATTGGGTAGCTAAGGGTGCTCCCAAATAGTTGTCTAAGAATATTGTTCTCCAGTGTCACTGGTGTTGAGTTAGCTATTCAACACTAGCCCTGCCCTCCTGCAGGTCTCGGCATCAAAATGTGAAGAACTAGCACTGTTCTTCAGAAACAAAGCCACTTCAATCAGAGCCAGTGTTGCTGCTGATGTAAACACAGATAATCTTCAAAAATCTTGTAAAACAGATGCAACCATGGAAAAATTCACCTCCATCACATTAACTGAGCTTTGTAAGAATGTCACTGGGTGTAACTCCTCCACTTCCTGTATTGACACAATAACAACAGCATATTTTTTAAGCAGGTATTCAACAACATTTCAAGTCATGTCCTTGAGATTATAAACACATCTCTTCAAACAGGAATTTTCCCAGATGCCTTCAAAACAGCTGTTGTAAAACCATGACTACAGAAACCCAACCTCGACGCCAACGCATTGACCAGCTGTAGGCCAATATCCAACCTTCCATTTATTAGTAAGATACTTGAAAAGATAGTTTCAGTACAAATACACTCCTTTCTTAAAAGAAAACAACATCCCGGAGGAGTTTCAGTAAGGCCTTAGAGCACATCACAGCACTTAATAAAATAATCAGCGACCTCTGATGAAAATGAGGTCTCGATTTTAATCCTCAGACCTTTGCACAGCCGTTGATACGATTGATCATGATATCCTGATCAATCGCCTTGAGAAGCTGGTTGGTCTGTCCAACAGTGTTTTAAACTGGAGAAACATGACAGCTGCTGTGGGGTTCCACATGGGAGCTGCCTCGGTCCTTCACTGTTCTCACTTTACATGCTGCCACTGGGGAACATCGTTAGAGAGCACAATGTTTGTTGTCATAGTTATGCAGATGATATACAACTGTTCATTGCTGCTGAACCAAATAATGATGCATCCCTAAATGTCTTTTAGCAATAAATAAAAGGATGAGCAATAAATTCCTCAAATTAAATGAGGATAAAACCAAAATCCTCCTAGTCGGCCACAAAACAAACAAAAAAAGAGATGGTAGAAAATGATCTGGGGCGAATAACTCCATGGATAAAATCAGAGGAAACAAGACTCAGATCTAAGTTTCAAGACTCACGTTAAAAAGGTGATGAAAACATATTTTTTCCACCTTAGAAACAAAGCCAAGGTTTATAAATCAGACAGATGCTGAAAAGTTGATTGATGCCTTCATTTCTAGCTGACTGGACTAATGTGATGCACTTTTTACTGGCCTACCAAAGAAAACAACAGAGAGACTTCAGCTCATCCAAAACTCTGCAGCTCGAGTGTTAACCAGAACCAAGATAAGAGAACACATCAGTCCAGTTTTAGCTGCTTTGCACTGGCTGCCTGTAAAACACAGGACTGACTTTAGGGTCCTCCTTGGACCAAGTTATATTGCTAACTCTCTGGTGAACTACGAGCCTTCAAGAACACTGAGATCATCTGCTGCTGGTTTATTGGAGATTCACAGCAACAGCCGGAAGAAAATTGAGGATTCAGCTTTTGTCAGCTTCGCTCCAAAGATGTGGAACAAACTACCTGTATATATCAGGGAAGCTATAGCTCCGTAAATAGGCAGGCAGGAAAAAAAATAATCTCAATCCGCCCTTTGTCAGACGCGTTATAAATTACTTACAGAAACATTTGTTTTTAACTGACCCTTTCCATTTAGCAAAGTGGCCTTATGGGTAACCTGGGAGCAACTTATATCAAGTGGGTCCTCGTGGACTGTTATATATAAATATGTGTAACTCAGGTGCTGATGTTGATAAAGTGACATAGAAATACTTACTCACAAATGGCATTCATTGTCATGGTGCTGCACTCTATTTGCATGCACCAAGAGCCATCTTGGAACTTAATTTTGCATAAGTATATATAAATATATATATATATATATAGTGACCCGTGCAGTTTTTGTTCAAGCAACAAAATTTGTAACACTGTGTATTGTTCGCATGCAACTTGCATTCATGAAATTGTATGTTCCACCCTTGTATACAGACATAAACACATACACACCAGGCAAAAGACATGTAAATACCATGTAAAAGTTTTCAGTTTAAAATCCCATACTCAGCGTTGTAGTATATTTTATAGTACAGTATTTCTACTTTCATTTAACTAAAGCGTATGAATAAGTCGTCCTGCTGCCATCTTCAATGGAAATATTCTATAGCAAAAATAAAGCACAAGTCATTGATAATTAAAATTGTGCGCCAATTGGGTTTGTTACACAGGAAATGAAATACTTTCATAGCACAGATATTCTGATCAAATGTGACTGTATGACTTGGATACATTAACAGTGATTGACATTACATGTCAAACAAATGTCTGCAGTGTTCAAATCTTCATGCACTTCATACGCCTCTCTCTCTCTCTCTCTGAACAGTCTCTCACTCTGTCTCTCCTTCTCAAAAGCTTTCTAAATAAGATGTATGAATAGGCTGATGACACAACTGCGCCCTTCACAAAGACACCGAGGGGAGAGAAAAGAGAGGAGAACAGGACTACGGCTTTAGACACAGGCCCTTTATTCTTCTGCTTTTCAGAGGCACAGGTTAAAAAGCAGCCATCTCTCTCTCTCTCTCTCTCTCTCTCTCTCTCTCTCTCTCTCTCTCATTGAGGTCTCTGAAACAGGTCGCCTATTGTGGCGGCTAGCGAAAGGCTACTGTGGCATTTATCAGAGAAGGGGGAGGAGGGGGGGGCAGGGGAGAAGACCAAACACACTCCCAATAAAGAGATAGAACAAGAGAAAGGGAAGAAAGGATGTGTATGAAGGCCACTTTTTTTTGTCCCTCTTCCTTCACAAAGCCAGTCCGCCCCCACTCCCTTTCCACCCCCTACTCCTTCAGGCTAGCTCAGACAAAGGAGGCCCAACTCACAATGTGCTCTCTCCTTTAGCCCGGCACACTTTATATCCTCTCTCCATTTACTGCTACTTCTTGAGAGCACCCAAATGTGCATAACGTATGTGTGTGTGTGTGTGTGTGTGTGTGTGTGTGTGTGTGTGTGTGTGTGTGTGTGTGTGTGTGTGTGTGTGTGTGTGTGTGCGCGCGCGTGTGCGCGCACGCGCCTGTGCGTGTGTTTTCAGGAGTTTTGTAATGGTTGTGGTGGGGGTCTATATTTGCTGAGGGTCTTATAGACCAAGGGGCCAGAGCTCTGAGGAGTTACTATGGAAACGCCTTTGAGCAGTAGGAGCACAACAGGTGATTCTGCTGAGAGCCTGTTCATCTCAGCATTGAGAAACTGTAGGAGGTCTTTTTGTGTGTATGTGTGTATGTGTGTGTGTGTGTATGTGTATGTGTGTGTGTGTGTGTATATATATATATATACACACACACACACACACACACACACACACACACACACACACACACACACACACACACACACACACACACACACACACACACACGTGTATATATATACATACATATATACATATATATGTGTGTGTGTGTGTGTGTGTGTGTGTGTGTGTGTGTGTGTGTGTGTGTGTGTGTGTGTGTGTGTGTGTGTATGTGTGTGCCTGTGTCTCAAAAGTGTGGTGTTATGCTACAAACAACTTAGTGCCATAGGTCTTAATCAGCTCCAATAAGCTGGAGATCATGCCTGAAGTTGCGAGCTGACCGCTGTAATGACACGGTGCCTGGCTTCGTTCACCGGCCCAGCCCACAGACCCAGCAACACAGCACTTACATGTGGATCTTGTCTGAAAATAGAAAAGCACTGAGGAGCACAAGTGAAAAAAACCAAAATCAAGGTATGCTTCACTGACTCCTATGTTGGGTTCATAGAGAAAGTAATTCAAATCCCGATGTCAGTTCACAAAGCACAGACAGATGAAAGCCGGAAACATGAACAGTAAGGGAGCACTAGCAATTATAGGGTTGAAATGCATATAGTATGTGAAGCAGTTATATTTGATATTTTATAATAACAACGTATCATAACAATGCAAAAATACTTAATCAGTATGATAAACTTTCCTTTCCCCTCACCGTATGAGGGTTTGACATTTCAATCAAAAACAGTGTTAGATATTCAATGGGAACTACTCAACTATTACACTTCTTTCAAATATTACCACCAGACAAGTTGCTTGTCCATGCTCTCTATATAGGCCACAGGAGGGTTTTTCGCAGACTCAAAATTCTAAATTAAAGAGTGAATAATGGCTTTTTAACAAGTCAGTAAACACGAATGCTGTTGAACCTGTTCTAAAAATTCCCAACTGCAACTACGTAATCTGATTCAACAGAAATGAACCACAACAATTCTGCATCCATTCTAATCATATTAGCCTCAGGATGTGTGCCACAAAGGTGTGCCACGCTCTGAAACCTTCTCAAAATTATGGCGGGATGCGTTTTACAGTTTTTCTGAAGCGCCACAACACTAAACTCCATTCTCTGAACCAAACACTCAGTGCCCTAAACCCATTTATTGAATCACAAACTCTTTTGGCAAAACCATAGACTGTTTTCACTGACAAAGACAGAAACTATCAGAGAGGCAGAGGAAGAGAAAGAGGTGGGGTATGAGAAAGAAGATGAGGGGTCAAGGAAGAGCAATTTCTAATGAAACACAAGCTAGTGTAATAGATTGAAGGATGTTATTCTTCACGTGGAAAGACACTGAGGGAAGCGGAACAAAAAATTACAACCCGACATCAGCAGATTCTCTGTGTCCACCATGATCTAGAGATTCAAGGAAGAGATACAATTTCTGTCGTTGAAAATTTACATTACTACTGTAAACAGATGTTTCAGTACATTATTTCGCCAGTATAGAGTAAAGGAGACTAGGGGAAAGTCCATCAGTGTTTGTACCGTACTAACCTATATTTTTGTAACTGCACGTTCACTTTTTGTAGAATTGATAAGCTTCTACCGCAGGGTGGAAGGACACCTGTGTTCTTCCAACAGCAAGAGGCTCTCATAGCTGACATGACCCTTCAAAACAACACCGTTAAGACTGTGTAAAATACACCAGAGAGTTATTACAAATTTTGGAAGGACTCAACAGTGTCAGCCTTTGCATTATTGACCATCTCCACCGATGGAACATCTTCCCATTTACGTTTAGTGTTTGTCCTTTTCCCCAGCTATATTTTTTTACCGTACGGAAATGCTGGATCCGTTGAGTTATGAAATGCTTTCTTTTTTGGGGAAATTCAAAATGCATTTACTGTATTGTAAACAAACATTGCCCTGAACTTTGTGTTTTCTATTTTTTTGGTGCTCTGTGTAATGACTGCTCAGTAGCAGTTTTGTGAATGTTGTTTGAAAATTGGGTTTTCTGTTTACAGTTTTGAGAAAAGGGTGGATTAGCGATTGTGGAAAAACTGTAATATTAGGGCTGATAATCAAATATTTTCTTATGCCCATCAGCTAACTTTACAAACATAAGTCTGGGAATTTTCTATATTTGTCTTATGGTAAATAAATTCCACAAAAAGACCTATACTAACAATTATTGTAATCTAATAATAATAATTGTGTACATTTTTAGGTCCTCTGTGCAACAGAGCACCACCGTTTTCCAAAAACATAAGAAAATAATAATCATCAGCCACACTGTTGCATGGAGTGACATCTTTCATTTCCATAAACATACACTGTACTTTACTGTGACTCAATACACACACACACACACACACACACACACACACACACACACACACACACACACACACACACACACACACACACACACACACACACACACACACACACACATTTTCACTAGAGGAACAAATGTGTATTAATTCACAGCTGAAAAAAAGTCCCCAACAAATGCACTATTTCCTGCTGTTTGAGTAACATTTCTAAAAACAACAGTGCCCACTTGTTTTGGGAAAGTTTTTTGTTTTTTTTGTATTAACTTTGTTTGTGTGTGTTTTTTTTAATGGTTTCTTTTATTCGTTAATGTATTTGAATGGTGCCATTTTGACACGTTGCTTGTAAAATAGTATTTGCTACATTGTGACAATATTTCCAAATGAAACAGATCAGAGGCTAATCTAAAAATAATTTTAAAACTTGAAGAGAAAGTTCACAATTCTTTCCAGGCTGCGGAAGTCTTTGTTTTTGGAGGTGACAGGCTGATAAAGTCGGACAGAAATTTATCTGGGTGGTTTCTCCTTCAATTGTGTTACATTTCAAGCAATGATAAAACTCAGACATGAAAAAGAATTAAAAACACAGAAAGAAATTCTTATCTTACTGCAGAGAAACAGCAGCGACAGCAGCAAACAAGTGAGTATGTGTAAGAACAAAACTTTGGTGTTTGGAACTGATGTGCTAGGACAATGCACAGCTTTACCACCACTGATGTACACTATTTCAGCTCAGTTTGTATTTATTCAGTAGGAAAGCAATGTAATACAGACATTTTGTGTTTATTTTTGTGGTAACTTCATAGGTTTAATGCCTTAGAATTCAAAGTGAGAATGATGGGGGACATATGCCAGGGTCAGAGATAACACCGCACTGCACAGGACGTAAAAGTGAGTGTGTGGTTTTAAGAAGTTATTATGTTCAGCTTAAGTAAGCAGGAAATAAAAGCAGAAAAGCAGCTGTTACAACCTCTGAGCTCTTTTGGAAACATGGTTTACTGTCACAACTAAAAGGATCACATTTTAAAGACATATTGCTGCAGAAGATGCTGCAAATTCACTTTTCTCCATTTTATTGGATGACAAAAGAAGTGTCAAACATCTAAACACAACACAAATAATACGACATAATGATATTATCGTTCAAAGAAGTCTGTCAGAAGGCAACTGGCCTGTTTCATATGTTGCACATATACCATAAAAGTCTAAAAAGCAACCATCTTGTACAAAACGGTTACCTGCCATCCTAGAGTTCACTGATTTTCAAAATAAAATGCAAATCATGTTGTTGGGCACAAACGGTTCCTGGTCATTTGCAAACGACACTACACACACGGGCAACACACATAACAAGCAAGTATAGAGTGTTGTGTTTAGTTTTTTTGTAATCAATGTTTCACAACAGAGCAGGGTTGTGTGGGGGAAAGTCATGTAAATGAACCAGGAACCAGGTATGTTTTTATTCATGCAAGCAAAGCTTGTGTATCAATAGACTGGTTGTGAATTCTCTCGATCGGCGCAGAAATAAACAAATCGGCTGGAAAAAGGGTGGCGTATACGTTTATCTTCCAACACAAAAACATCTGTCTGCATGACTTTCTCTGATGGCAATGCAAATTTACTGGTCAACACTGAGAAAGCAGTAAAAGAAACATTAAAAGGACTTTTTGTCATTGTGGAGGGGTGAAATGTCAAACTGTGCATGAGCTTGATCAGTCCATGTATTTAATTATATTTAATATTCCACTTTTATTATGATCAACACAAAATCTGCTCATTATACGTTTGTAGGTTCTGAAAATTCAGAGGCACAAAAAAAGCTACTGAAAAACCTGCTCATTCATGCCCCGGTTCCCAAACAATACAGGGCCGTTATGTGATGAGCATTATGGGAACAGTGAGACAAAAGAAGCCTGTAGTTAGTGCTTAAAACTCACTGCATACTTCCCAACAAAAGCTTCCCTCTAACCTCTACATCAATTGAAACACACCTTAGTCCTGTACGAGCTTGTATTTTTGACATCGCGTGCTGAATAAACAGACATGCGTTCAACATAGGCGTGCATGCACATAAGAAAAGTTTGGAAATTGTTTTAAGGGATTAGAAAGTGTTCACAAGTAGCATGAGAAACGCAGGAGAGCATTCAAGAATGCTTCCGCTCTTTCTTCTTCAAAACTGATTTACAGCTATTGATAAATAGCCAGCCCCGAGAGCGCGGGGCTTCACTCCCGCATTATGAGTGCGTTATTATGAGCTTATGACGGCACTCGCAGATGAGTGAGAGCACATTCAAAGCGCAGCTGGCAGAATGTAAGTGAACAGCATGCGAAGGACACAATGAGCTTTTATAGAATAGAAACCTAAACAAATACGTTACTGCTTTTACACACAACTTATCAGATGCTTTTAAAGTGCATTAAACACATAAAAAGGTTTCAAGACATTTTTAACCTTGAGAGCAGGGACACAGACTTAAGTTTTGTGTGTGTGTGTGTGTGTGTGTGTGTGTGTGTGTGTGTGTGTGTGTGTGTGTGTGTGTGTGTGTGTGTGTGTGTGTGTGTGTGTGTGAGTGTGTGTAAAGCAGGGATCTTACCTTTAAGATGTGAAGATGCTGACTGGATTGTGTGTGTGCGAGGCTGCTGCTGTCTCTGCGTGTCTCTGAAAGTGGCTCATCCTCAGTATAACACTTGCACTTTATTAGCCACCCAGCATGAGCCACTGTGTGTTCTTTCTCTCTCTCTCTCTGTGTGTGTGTGTGTGTGTGTGTGTGTGTGTGTGTGTGTGTGTGTGTGTGTGTGTGTGTGTGTGTGTGTGTGTTTCCTGTGTACAGTTATCTTTTTCTTTCCCTCTACAAAGGCAACAGGTGGAAAGTGTTTTTAAAAAAAATTCCTGTGAAGAGCGTTGAGAGATGAGTACCCCTTCCACCTTTATGTTTTCTTTACAAAGACATGAATTCAAACAGCTTCTCCGAAAATGTTAAATATCTCTGCATTTAATTACTGCTCTCTTTCAAACTGTTTGGCTCAAAGATTAAGAAAAATAACACAACTGACGCTTAAACGATGACCAAGAATTTCTAAGCTCAGCTAACAAAAGCAGTTTTCTCAAAACTTGCGCTAAAAATGTACTAGAATTGGTCTTGGTGATCGTGATGTTCAGAATCACTAAAGACTCCATGTTCACAGTTCATGGTGGCTTAACATGAGAAGAACAGGCTTTTAGACAGTACAAAAAAGGATATGGTGAGGGATAGAAGTTGACTGCGATATTACACTCTTGTCAAGGCTGATGTGAAGAATTAACTTGAATAATCTCACTTCATCCACTTTTTACAGTGCAGAATAGAACAGAAGCCGCTTTACCAAAAGTCAAGCCTAAATAGAAAGATCAATTCAAAGAGAATAATTCTTAGAAGTCAGTTCATCCAACTGAACAGAATTGTTAAGCAATAAACCTTCATTACTTTAATGTACAGACCACCAGGTCAACGCAAATATATTCCATTCACGCAACCGTGCAATTTTTTGCTTGAAAACTAGTGCACCAATGATAATTCAAATAAAAAGCAATAAAATAGTTGTGGTGATCGATTAATTGACTTATCCCAGCGCAATAATGGTAACATCGCACAAAAATAATATAATGTATAAAGTTTATAAAGTACTAACAGATTCAGTAATAGTAAAACATATCACTGCGACGTGCCTTTCTTATGAGTGTGTGTTCTTACTGCATGCGCTAGAAGCTCGGTAAGAGAGCTTTTAAGCCACCTCCTGATGAAAATATCTGCAGAAGAACTTGAAATCATGACAGACTAGTTTTGGTCAATTCAAGTCAACTGTCCAAAAAAAACCTCAGTGTCTTTTTTGAGGTGCTAAACCGAGAAAGTTTTCACATCCATCGCTGCAGCACGTTGTAGCAGCTTGTGATTATTTTGAATTGGTATGTAACGAGCAAATTAAAAGAAAACATTGCATTTTTTTTTACTATTATTATTTTTTTGAGGAACCTTGACAACAAATCAATTGTCAAAAAATGGACGATGATTCAGAACTCCCCCAGAATGTCTCAAAGTAGGCTTTCAGGGGAGCACGTCCTTTTCACCTGTAATTTGAACGATGAACGTGGGTGTCTATGGGGATTGATTCGCTTTTGGAGCCCAGCATTTTACCGTTGACTTTAAGTTTAAACCCCGGAGGTTGCCAATTGGATTTTTGTCACAACTTAATATGGACTATGAAGGTAATATTTGATTTGTTTTGGATTTCTATGAATCTTGGCCACCAATTTAAATGGAAACTGAATCAATGGGATCCACGTTAACATTGTTTAGATGGTTCTATCAAACTTTGATGTTTAACAAATATCAATATCAGTATTGGTCTAAAAAAAAAAAATCAATAATCAACCTGGTCAGACTGTGCTTCTTATATGGTTAACTAAAGGGAAATGACTAATGAAATAAAATGACTTTTAAAAGAAAAATAGCCACAACTGTCACTTATTTTCACAAGGTAATAATGAATTTATCTTTTTTTTGTTTTACCTAAAATTGTTAGAAAGAAATGTAAACTCTAGTTTCCAAGAATCCAGGCCATTGTCTTCAAATAAGAAACAGTTCAAAACTGGATAAAAGCAGCAAATCTTAACATCAATGCAAACAGAACAAGCCACTGTTTGCAATATGTGGTTAAACATGACTCAGTGAAGCAATTAGCAACTATTTATTCAATTTCAGCTCTAAAAATAATACATTATAAACCATGCCTACTTAAAGTAACTCTTCATCTGTTTTTTTTTTTAAATTATCCCTCAGTCAGATTAATTAATTTGAACAACAAAACTTTGTAGCAAGATAACATAATATCATCATATTATCACAATATGATTCAGTCACTGTATATTGTTTAATAACTGGCAAATAAGCAGTAAAAAGAATAAAATGCACAAGATAGATAAATGATGTCAAGTGCTGATGCTGACCAGAGTGAAGTTTCACAGACATGGCTGCGAGGGTCCATGATCCTAACGCAACCATCAGAGACGTGGATAAAACAGTCGACTATCAAAGTGTTTATCACCCAGCTGAGTGTGTAAACTTTCAAAGATCTTGTGATTCTTTCAGAGGAGACAATACAGCGAGTTTTCTTTAAAGATCACAAGGCTTTCCCGAACCCAGTATTGTTCTGTGTGATTGGCTTGGCCTCACTGCGCTAAAGGACAGGCTGAGCGACACACACACACACACACACACACACACACACACACACACACACACACACACACACACACACACACACACACACACACACACACACACACACACACACGAAAACACACCATTATTCTCTATTGTGGTGTTTCTCTGTGGACTCAATAGGATTCAGAAAACAATGTCCAGAGGATATAGAAGGTCAGCAGGAGAGAAGGGAAAAAACCTTGGTCTGCTCTGCTGTCCTTATGGTGATGTCCAAAGTATAGGAAACGGTACGCACGCACACACACACACTCACAAGCAGGCTATTTAAAATGCAGTGGCAACTAATTCAACAAATGCAACATATCATGAACAACCAGATGCGTTGATATAAAAAACAACAACAACAACTAAGAAACGAAAAAAAAAAAAAGAATGTGTACCCCCTTATTTTCTATATTGGAATGCTCTGAGGTGCATTATGGGAATTATAACATGGCTGTTGAGGATTTGTATTAGATCACTTATTTATAACTCCAGTTTAAGCCCATCACCTATTACCCTTATTGGGGATTTTTGGTGTTAAATAGTAATTGGAGCTTAATAACGGAAACCAACAATGTTGATACAATACAGATTCCTTGTTATTTTCTTATTTTTGAGACCAAAAGACATTCTAATTGCCACATTTTACATTTTACAGTGCACTTCAGTGCACACCAGTGCCCTCTGGTGAACATATGATGAAGTGGTGACAGCAGTTTATAAAGGACCTCAAGCCGACTCTCATTTCTGTACTGCAATGTCTTGTTACCTGTTGGCCAACAAACACCCATACTAATACACAGTATCTGCAATAACCTAAAATTAAATATATAAATGTTTATCAGCTTTAATCACAATGGTAAATGGTCTGCACGTCTATAGCACTTTACCACCTATTACATGTGACTCACAGCACAACGTACATGTTTTTCCTGAAAAAATAAAGGCCTAGCAATCTTTAAAGACGCATTATGTTTACTAGTCAGTAAAAAACACTTTCCCTTTCTCCTGAGAAGCCATGTTATAATCTCTAAAATGTACTCCAACAGAGTTCCGGTACCGAAAACACTGCACTCTACCTTACCTTTGGAGTTTGTCTAGAATCGTTCTGATCTAAAACTACTTTAAGATGTACTAGGGAGATTATTCTAACGGACACCTCCCAGCCAATAAGAAACTAGTATCTCCTACGGTTGTGACATGAGACATTAGGCCAACTGACAGAGAACGAGAAGGAGTAGGTGCCCGGGTTACCTTTCCCCCCCGCGTGAACCCATTCACCTGGGAAGACAAAGTTCCCAACGATAGGGTGGTGGTGGTGGAGGTGAAGGGTGAAATGCTAAACCACTCCTTGAGATTATCGTCTGTGCGAGTGTGTGTCTCAGAGTTAGGAGAGATATATAGCGCACCGTATGTGGCCGTGTTGGCAGACACACTATTAACGTCTGCACTGCCCGGTCCTGTTGTCAAACTGTAGAGAGATCGAAGATCATAATGGGAGTGTTTGCATGAAAGTTATAGGATATGGAGATTCAGCAGTGCTGTCTCTGTAACAAGCCCAAAAAGGAAAGACAAAGAGAGGTGACAGCAGCTGGGGGTGTGAAGATGGGAATGAACAGCAAAAAAGGAAAGAAAGGAGTCACAGAAAAAAAGGTCAGGGACTCCCCGCTGATGGACAGCTTTGTATGCAGCCAGTCACTGTAAAGACAGGCGCAGTCACTCCTTTAACACACACACACACACACACACACACACGCACTCTTTTTCCACACAAATCCTCAATTTCGGTGTTTAGTGTGACCCACACTGTGACACAATGACCACAAGCGTTTATATACTTTGTACTCTGCCCCCAGACTGAGATATCACCTCCGAACTGGTAGCAGGTCTGTGAACTGTTTCACACCTGACATATTTTGGACACTTTTCATCAGCTGATAATTCTTAAAGGACCCTTGTCCTGGTACTGTACAGCGAGAGTCACTTTTTTTTTTTTTTGTATCTTCTTTTTGCCTTGTGACTTAATAACTTAAAACTACATATTTTTACAAAACATTTTTAGCACTGCCCTTTCTTAAAATACAAATATTTGACTACATGGACACATTCTATCATTCTGAAACTTGATGAAGTTTCTAATTATTCACTGTCAAACTTTAGACAATCTGTTGAAGCAGGGAAGAGAAAAAAAAAAAGGGTGTTTATGCCTTAGCTGAAATGTTGACGCCTGTACCTATTCTCGGTGAAGCTGCTGATATCTGCTCATTAAGGTCTGCCAACAGAACTGACACCATCATCTTCATCATAATCATCATTTTCATTACCATTACATAATTGAGTAGCAGAGGAGGGCAGCGCTCTCATTTCGAAAGGAAAAAAAATAAAATAAAGAAGTCACAGGAGAGAGTGAAAAAAGTAGATAGAACGAATGGAAGTTTTTCGAAGTTGGAAGTTCAGTGATGAGGCGGAATTTGACTGATCACAATCAATAATATCACTTAAGATTCGAGAGAGTTTTGGAAGTTGTCAAAGCAGATGTTGCTTGATTTAAAGACTCCCGGTGAGTTCTAATCTGTGCAGAGGTCCCGAAACACCTTAACGATAAAGCTTAGGACTTATATGAACTGTGATCACCAAGCCCGCACTCACCAGTCCCGGTGCGCCCTGCGCTCTCCACGAGAGAGGGGGAAAAAAAATAAACTTCCGTCCTCCTCCTCTTCCTCTCCCGCTTTAGTTGCTCACCGCATGCAAAGCTCGGTGGTTTGGGGCAGAGGCTGCTCGGTATGCGGGCGGACTTCTGCTCCCGGTCCTTCAGAGTGCAGAGAGCCGGTCGCTGCGGCTGTTATGTGGTTTTAAGAGGACGGCTAGAGAACACAGAGAAGCGAAATACTGTTGCGGTGCGTAAATGTTTTGGAGACAGCTAGCGCACTCGCTCACTCTCGGCGACTTTCTATCTGCTGGTCTGGGTTCCCAACGCTCACTGTCCGCAGCGCCCTGTAGCTCACCTCCCACTTAAAGGGAGAGGGACTGATTTCCAGGTGGTGGCGTTGGGGACATAGAAGAAGAAGAAGAAGAAGAAGAAGAAGAAGAAGAAGAAGAAGAAGAAGAAGAAGAAGAAGAAGAAGAAGAAGAAGAAGAAGAAGAAGAAGAAGAAGAAGAAGAAGAAGAAGAAGAAGAAGAAGAAGAAGAAGAAGAAGAAGAAGAAGAAGAAGAAGAAGAAGAAGAAGAAGAAGAAGAAGAAGAAGAAGAAGAAGAAGAAGAAGAAGAAGAAGAAGAAGAAGAAGAAGAAGAAGAAGAAGAAGAAGAAGAAGAAGAAGAAGAAGAAGAAGAAGAAGAAGAAGAAGAAGAAGAAGAAGAAGAAGAAGAAGAAGAAGAAGAAGAAGAAGAAGAAGAAGAAGAAGAAGAAGAAGAAGAAGAAGAAGAAGAAGAAGAAGAAGAAGAAGAAGAAGAAGAAGAAGAAGAAGAAGAAGAAGAAGAAGAAGAAGAAGAAGAAGAAGAAGAAGAAGAAGAAGAAGAAGAAGAAGAAGAAGAAGAAGAAGAAGAAGAAGAAGAAGAAGAAGAAGAAGAAGAAGAAGAAGAAGAAGAAGAAGAAGAAGAAGAAGAAGAAGAAGAAGAAGAAGAAGAAGAAGAATGAACCCAAACAAAGAGTGTACCAAGGGAGATGGCGAGTCGATAATCGGTCACTGCCTCCCTCGTCATAGTTACACACATATTGACCAGACAGTCGATGACTATTGGTTGGGTTATCAATTGAGAGCATCTTTTCCTCCTTTTAGATCCATATCCAATCCGGTATCCGTTGACAGCATAAGGTTGAGTACAATAAAGTCCACTAACATCATTAATGATGTCTTAAGACTTTAGAAGTAGGGTAGCAAAAGATAATGCAGTGAGTTATCATTTTTATCGCCTACTAGTCTAGCCATTATTTTCTGTGTTATTTAGTCTTTAGAATGTCAGAAAAAAGTTAAGATTGGAGAAAAAAACAACTTAAGTTGTGTTTTTAAACGTCGGGCTGTATAAAAAAAAATGGAAGGGAGGGGATGGTGACATTTCTATTTTTGCTGAAGAGTGGGAAGATCAAAACACGAGTGAAAAAAAGTAGAGACTGTCTTAAGCTTTTGCTTCACGCTATTTATATGCAAAAAGCATATACAGTTTATATAGATATCCAAAAGTGTCATATATATTGATATATATCCAAACGTATATTAACAGTACAGTGTGAGTTTCAATCTGCTGTTAAGATAGTACTGTGCTATTTTAAGCTATTTGCATATGAACAGAATGAAATAAAAGCTAAAAGGAAGTTTGTTGATTTAATTCTACGGTTAACATACATTTGCTGGACACTGTAGCTCATGGAGCTTACACAGTATGCCTGTTTTGAGAAACACAATACGTAATCACATCAGTGACTGAAACTTGTCTTGTTTTTACTAATCTATAAACCTTTGTAACATAATAGAAATCAAAATTGTAAAGGTAAATGTGTTGTATAAAAGGGTTAACCGCGTTTAATTTGAAAAGTCTGTGGTGTTTAAAAAAAACAAGTTATTTACTTATAAATATGTTGGAAGAGTTGGGGCTCCAAATGGTCCACTGGTAAATTAAAAAAAAAAAGAAAAAAAAAATCAACCATAAATTTCAGCACACTACCCCTAATGCCAATTTAACAATTTCCATACAGTTCCTTATTTAATCTGACCACAACCTAACCCCCAAAATATTCAGGTGCAATGATATAAAACAGGAATGTCCTCACATTGGCAAAAGAAAGAAAATGTTTTGTTTGCTAAATGATTGACATAAACTATCAATTTATTGTCAAAATAGGTGACTATGGATTTCTTGGTGCATTGCTTGTTTAATTGTTTAATCTTTAGATATTTTCAACCAAATTACACTGAAATCCTCAAAGTTACCCAAAGCTTTTCTCTGAATGACATTTCTGAATGACTCTCCAGTTTAAGTCAGTCATCTCAGTCACCAGCTTCTTTTCCATTGATACCATGGCCAGCGCCTTCAGCCTCTCCTGAGTCATGGTGTTTCTGAGAAAAGGTTTCATTCTTTTCAGGGTTGAAAATTAACCAGAACAGTTGCGAATTGTTAATTCCTGTGGATGCTGACAGAGTGTGTGTCTATCTCAAGCTGCAGCAGTCTGCGTAAACGAGGAGGTGGGGCTCTGTGTGTAGCTGGCCCCAATGTGTGCACACAGCTAGTGTCTGTTAGAAGCCTTCATCAACACGGATATTGATGCATTTACTCGGATGATACTCGTACTCCTCAAAAGTACCTTATCGGCACCGGATACTCGTTTCAGCCGAGTACTCATCCCATCCCGAGAAATAACAGAATTTTCCGCAGTTCCATTTGAAGTTGCCGTTCACTCTTATTTGGCCGGCACCCCGTACCAGGAAGAATATGTATTTACACAGAAATTAACTAAATATCATTTGTAATTTTTTTTTTTATTGAATGCTTACAGGTGCTGAGAGACTACCGCATGTATTTTACAAGCAAACCATTATTATGTTATTAATTTATGTTTTACATGTTACAGTAGTATATTTTTTCTCTCTCTCTCGATGTTGGAGGGGTCACCGCCACCGGTAGAAATAAGTGGGTCTTTTGGAACAAACAGAGTAAGATTTGAAATGAAGTATCTCAAATTTTAAGAGACATTTCTAAAACTCTGAACATGTTCATACCAGTGTGGATTAGTTAGACCATGTGGTTTCAGTTAAAATTTTCTGTCCACACAAAAATGTAAAATTAATTCAAAAATAAAATCCCCATCAAATGTGATGCACCCGCTGGGCAGATTGATTTGAAATGTTGGTTAATTAAAAAGTGTATAATGAACTAATTTATTTTTATTTTTTTTAAATAAATTTGTTAAGGTTGCAATTGCAGTTGTATAGTTGGTACTGAAGAAATATCTATGTGTTACATGAGAGGTATGTTGTAGCTCGTGGTTTGGTCGAGGAAGGTGATGACTTAACTGACCTGCTATAAATATTTACAGGACAAAGTTTCACCGAATAAGGAGACATGTCCTTGAATTTGTCACCCATGTTGAGTAAATATAGTACAACCTTGACTCTTAAAACCTACATTTATACACTACTTATTTGCAAAAGGGGGTTTAGGGTAGGTAACGCCTTCTGGGTTATGTTTTTATCAACTTAAGTAGGGGGTTTTCATTGCAAACAATCCTTTTCTTTTATATGTAATATCTGCTTTTAAAATCTTATAACTGCACAAACTAACTGAAGCATGGCATTTTTTTTATGGTGATATTTAAGCACTTGTAACTGGCTTCTGTTCACCAAAGACTGTGGTTTTGGCTGTACTGAAAAAAAAAAAAAACTGCACTGAAGATGTATAGATAACATGATTTTGTTAACATTTAACTTTAACCATGACTTTTCCTAACCTAATGCTCAGATGGTTTGTTACACAGTTCCGTCTAATAAGTTGTCTTTGGAAACTGTTTGGGAAAGTGTACTTTCAAAAACTACTTTAGCAGGTGACTGGATGAACCATCTGCCTGACAGTCTATCAATGGCTAATTTTAACCAATCAGATAGAATACATGCATTCTGATAGTTGGCGTGTCGGTTGACAATTCTTGCCATCTTTGTATGGAAGATTTTGTGATATAACTGATAATATAGCAGCTTCAATGGCAGGGGTCTCCAACCTTTTGCCCTCGGAGATATAATTTGACAAAATGAACTTGCCCGAGAGCTTCTCGTGTTTAGTAACTATATTTCACATAGCTAAGCTCCTCCCAAACCAGCTGAATGAGCTTCTTCTGTGAACAATAACAAATTGATACTCTTCACACACTTTGTATCACAATAGCTTAAATTCAACAGCATGTGCATGTTTTTTTCTGTATGCATTTCTTTAAGTGTTCAGTTGATGAAGCTCAGACACACCTCACATCTGTCAGAAATTTATTTTCTTACTTTACGTGTCTTTATTTTCTGTGTCCACATATCATTGCATCACATCACTTCCCTCCACGTTTCCTCTATCTGTAGTTCACATGCAAGTGTTATGCATTCGGTCTTTTCAATGAAATGCACTGCATGAAATCAACAAGAAAGGTGTATGCTTAAGTGTATCCACTTAAGTTCACCCTTAAGGAGTCATTTAAATGTTCATCTGTCGGTCTTGCTCTGAAGTTACAGCTGGGATGTATCACTGGGGTCAACCGACTCATCGCTGTGGATCATTTCAGCCACACCGTAGTCTTTTAAGCGATGTTTTCAGGTCATTCACCTTCTCTGTTTATAGACCGCTTGCTGTGAACTTTGGTGAAGTAAAACTTGGCATTAGATCTTTTAGTGGCTGTAATTAGACACACACAGTTTTCCATTCTTGATTCAAATATTATACTTTTTGCCTTTTAGTGGCCAGGCTTGCTGTCCGTGGCAATTGTTAGATCTGTTGCGTGCGTGCTAGCCTGTTAACATCCCTGATGTTACTGCGTCTCTGGCTTAACAAAACTTGACAGCGGCTAGGAAATATTGACAGCTGATTGGCTGGCTGTGAATTTGATTGGATAAAAATGTAAACAGATTTACCAAAAGACCTTGCGTTATCAAAATGATATACATATTGTTTGATCCTTCCACTATCTACTCAGAACCGGCTTGCGCTCTTATGATAGATTGTGATCTGGGTTGGAGACCCCTCTTCCATGTTTACCTTTTTCATTGGTTTTGTTGTTGTTGTTTTCGAACGAACAATCGCTTCTCATTGACGTCACACCTGAACCAATTGTTCCTCACAGGATGCTGATTGGTCCGAACCACTGAGTAACTTGGGGCCAATTCAAGAATGTCCTTCATTGCAAGAACAGATTGCTATTTAACGTAATCTAGGTAACAATCAATATTTCCCGCAATACATAACAAATCAATTGTAAATGAACATGATTTCTTCACCTAATTGTGGACTGTAAGGTCCACAATTGTAAACATGCAGTTTTCAAAGATGGTACAGTTTTTAAAGAAGATCAAGCATTCTTCACTGCTCCTCTCATGGCGATTAAATAATACATAACTGCAACCAGCATATAGATGTTTGACATGAGCCGGGTTTGATCGACTTTCGTATGTAAACATCTTGCAAGTGACAGAAAAAAATGCAGTACGTCAATGTGAACCCTGTTTTTCTGAACAGTTTCCATCAGTTTATCTGCAGTTTCAAAACTCTCAGTTTTCAATGGGGGAAAATGTTGTTTGGTAATGATGAACAACCAAACCTTGAGCGAGTAAAAAAATGGACCTTTATATATACGCTGTCTGCGTAAGTCTGGACATACTGTACAACAACTTTGACTTACTGTATCTGTGTGGATGACTGTAGCAATAAGGGAGGCAAAGAAAGAAAGAAAGAGAAAGAAAAATAAATCATTGAGGTCATGGGAGTGCACACAGTGAGGAGAAGATAAAAGGAGGCGCGGCTCTATGGGGACAGAGAGAGATACAGAAAGAAAGAAAGGAGGAGAGAGAATGAAAGAGAGGGAGAGAACGAGGTAGAGAGAGCTTGGCTGTGCATTGGGGAAGCCGATGTGCCGTTTCTAATCCCTCCTGTTCGTGGCTTTGTGCCGTGGCCCAGCAGGAAGTGGGAGCTGGGCAGACAACAATTAACAAAAGAGCTGTGAAGAATACAATTAGCCATCAATGGCCAACCACGGGCCTTTGTGCCTGTCGCCATGGAGACGGCACAACACCACTATACCGAGATTACAAAACCCTTTTCTACACTTCTCCTTTTATCTCCTCTTTTCTCTTTTACCCTTTCCCGTATTTTTTTTTTTTTTCTCTCTCTCTCTCTCTCTCTTTCTTCCACTTTAAAACTAATGTACTTTTTTTTTCTGGAGTTCATTTCCTGTGTCATGTATTTTTTTTTGGGCACACTACTATTCTTGTGAACGTGAAGCGAGCTGCGGTCCGTTTGACTACTTGACTGATAGTCTGGTGATCCGATCACAAACTGACCTGTCAGCATCAGTCAGGATGCTAACTTTATCCAATCCTTGACAGCGTTGTCATCTCTAATCCTTTGGCAAGAATGTTATTATATTATACGGCAACCTTTATATCAGTACCTTTGAGCTGTGGTTTGGTAACACCTGCTCTGAGAGGTAACTGCCTCCACTGACTGAAGTCCAGAGCAAGCTTTTCATATTCGGTCTACCTTAACTGATAGAAATGAGGTCTGACCATAGGCTGTATATAGTTGAACAACAGTAAAGTGCGAACAGAGTTGTGAGCCAACAGTTGCAGCTTCTGGTTAGCGCCGTCTTTTGCGTTTGGAGCGAGATCCTTTCACCCGGGGTGTTGCCTTTCACACATGTAAACTCTTCACACTGCCAACCAGTCCACACATATACCCTGTTTCCATTTGGCTACATCAAGTCAGACATATCTGACCAGGCCGTGATCGGATCACAAGTGGCCAGCAAAAGTACAGGTAGAAACGCACCCGGTACGCCTTGAGATCCGATCTGTTCAGGCCTCATTCGGAGGTGGCCTGGCACGCATGTGGCCACATTTGTTTAGCAGTGGAAATGCAATTTGTCCTCAGACCGCCTACTCAGCTGACGTCCTCTGAATATCAATAAAAATAAATGCAACTGCACGTTCCTGTGCTCGTATCTGACCTGGTGCTCCGATGTGTTACCGTCACTTTACAGAAGGTTAGTTAAAGGTAGTTTGGGATTTATTTTGTTTTCTCCATTGAGTCTTTCACCTGATCTGATCCCTGCCTGCTCTTCTTTCATTTTTATTTAATCTCCTGTGTGATTCTGCCAAGCACAGCTGAACTGTAGCCAACTGACAACAGGAGAAACGTACTGCAAACTTACGTTATGAAACAGCTGATTAGTGAATTAAAGCACACATGACGCTTGTTTCACCACAGCCTCCTCTAGGGTTTTTCATTTCTTTTCTTTAATATTGTGCAATTTCCGAAACGTCGGCGCCACAGTGGGAGCCACAGCAGAGACGCACTGTGGTTCAATAATTAATTAATCTAACGAACTAGACAGTTCCTCATTTCAGGCTGTGATTTAGACTTACAAACTCCAGTGTTCAGACATTTACAAACATGAAATACGTCATAGCCCTATATTTGTAACAGACGACATTAAACAGCCTACCTGTAACTCCTCTTTTCATGTTTTGGTCTGTCTTGTAGTTTATCTCCTGTAATTTCTGACATACATCAGACGTACAGCTGAGAGAGCCGCCGCCCCCTTTGATCCACTTTAACAGAGATCGTTGGAACAATTAATTAATCTGACCCGAATCATTGGGGTACTGATGTTCAGGTTCCTGTTCTTGTTGTCATTTACTTGTATATGTACGTGGCATAGCCTACTTGTTCATTTGCATAAAGAATGGAGGAAGTGAGAGCCGGTCTCAAGTGGTCACCAAGGATGCATGTTGATCCAAGATGGAAACTCTCGGCCTACAGCTGGGCACTTGTGATCCGATCATGGCCAGGCCAGATATGTCTGGATTGAAATAGCCAAATGGAAACGGCCTCACAGGCTAACATTAGTTACTCTAGCAATATATCACTACGAAGAAAGTTATCCAAGTCAAGTAAAAGCATTAAACTTACCAAAATGCATGAGAGCATCCTGACACAAGATTTATTTAAGTAAACACAGAAATGAGACATGTGGAACACAGACTCTGTATAAAAATGGACATAGCATCTGGGTCTAAAAAAAGTGAAGTCAATGCAAAAGTGCCTTAAAGTGCAATGCCACTGAGGGCCACTAGGGACTGGGTCCAAAAAGCCTCTGACACTAATAGATTCCCTTTCAAAAAGCATCAACTTCTATCATGAAAAACAAAGTCAATACCTTTTTTTTTTTTTAAATACAGTATCAGTTAATAGTCACTCTCTCTGATTGGTATACTGGTGGTCTGTTTGAAAATAATTCCATAATTATTATTTATTAATAAGATATTAGGCCTAAAGACAGATAGGCTTTGGGGGCTTTCCTGATTTAATTGGCATAAAGTTGGACCTACTGACATGTATGCTCTGGTTCTCAATTAGATCCACCCTTTAACCCCCCCCCACACCCCCCACCCCTCCTCAGCTCATCCAAATATGGTCACTTATGGTTCCAAAAAATGGCAACAGCAAAAAGCCAGACTCAAGGTCTGAAAACAGCAGTTCACAAACCAATAGGTGGGTTGCCGCTTGGGTCCATTCTGATACAGACATAATTATTGTTCATAGCTCTCCATGTCAGTTTTGCTATAAATGCAACAAGGCAGGAATCAAAACTTCAATCATTCAACATTTCTCTTTCTCAAAACTTCATTCATTCAATATTTCTCTTTCTCATAACTTTACTCTCTTCACTGTCCCTTTGGGAACACACAAACAAAAACAAAACATGCAAGCACACAGCGTTTGACAATAAATGGAAGTAAACAAAGTAGGACACGTAACTGTGAGATGCAGAGATGTGAATGTAAGATGGAAGACAGTGGAGGGGAACTTTGTTAAAGTGTCAAACTGAAGAATGTGTAACCCTGATCCAGGACCAGATACTATATACAGGCCTAAATAGTTATCTCCTGAAACTTACAATCACAAATATACTCATATAATTTGTTAGCCTTTTGGAAGAGTGTTCCAAAAATGTTTAACAAAAGAATTTATTAAACAGTAAGAAATCTATTTAACTACATGCAAGTTGGGGGGAGTTTGCAGTTTAGTTAATTTGTTTCAACAGTGACTGTTAATGAGGATACAGTTTTAATGACAAGTAATGCTGCAAGACAGGCTATATTCTACTCGTCGTAGCAAAGACTGGCCACTGTCTGCGCCACGTCTATTTTGACGGAAGCGCTTTGGAGATCATTTCAATCTGCACAGAGCAGATGAGCGAGGCAGGAAGCCTGACACAGGAAAGCATAAAGCATTTTAAAAACACTGAGCAGACTCCCAATTGTACATCACATCACTACCTCACCATATATCCCTGCAATTTTCAAAGTAGGACAACAACAACAAAAAAATGCATTCTCCTCCCACTTCAGATGCTGTATGTGAATTAGATACGAAATAATTAGGAGGAATAATGATTTTTTTTTTTTTAAACAATTAAAACACAGCAAGCTGTATTAATTGGTGGGCTATGGCACAAATAGAATATAAGAACAATAAACACAAAATGGACAACAACTATAAAAACGTTATGAACATTTACCCATGCTAGAAGCACAAATATTAAGAAAAAAAAGACTAAATCAGAAAGTTTAAAAAAACGGCAGGCAAAGCACTGTGCTTCTGAAATGCTGCTGGTACGAAGCCGATCAGAGGATGGAACAAAACAGTGGCGCACAAGCGACTTGACAGACCTGTGCCCGGTGGAAGATGCAGGTTAGGAAGAACTGGATAGATACAACTGGACTGAAAGATTGCGTCCAGTCATTTCAATGAAAAATGGCTTCCTGTTGCATTATTTCGAAATATTTTCGAGCTTCTGGGTTTTCTTCTGTGTGCACGACCCACTGCATATACACATTAATGTTCCTCTTGCTTGCCTTGCCTGCATAGACTTTGCATTGACATAAGGTCACAAAAGTACAACTCACTTCTCTAGGTGCTGGGGAGAATTTAAAAATAGGAAACCTCATCATAATAGAACGAGTAATAATGGTCTTGTTGCAGTTTGCAGATGTCTTTTTTTTTAAATATAATTTTGGGTTAGGGAGAAAATGTATTACCATGGGAAAAATTGTCAGCAAGACTGAGTTGCAGCACCACATCTTGCTCTCTTAATACAGATTGCATGATGTTTACATCATTAGTAATGACTTTTATCTTAATACATAATGCTTCTGTTCCCTTTTAGTTATACCTGACTGTAGATCAATAAAAGAGAATTCATACCAAGTTTATGTTTTTAATATTCTGTCAATTACAAATTCTGTAAGTGGATCAGTGATTGAGTTAGCTCACCAGGAAAATCTTACAATTTACGTTCTCAAATATAGATGAAGATATCTTTTTCCTCAAAACTAGAGCCTTTGCTTTCCAACAATTTAGGAGGAGTCAAATGTAAATATCGAATGAAATCAGGGCAACAGCTGTTGATGCAAAACTGTCACGTCGTCGACTGCAAGAAAGATACAGAGAAGTGAACCTCTTTTATCTTCATATAACATATCAGCTGCTTGTGATGTTCAGAATCAAGCTTGTTAGCAGGTTTTTGCCCCCCCGCATCAACTCTCCACATCAATGAAGCAGCAAAAATATGTCCCCCTCCTCTCAGTTAAGGGAATGTACCTGTGAGTGCAATGTGTGACATCACAACTATTCTGGAAGCTAATCCTGGTCCAATAGCAAATTTATAGCAGGGCGATATAAAAACTTAAAGCATACATTGAGATTCGATTTTCACTGTTGTAGGAGACATCTCGTGTTTAGAAATAAAATTAAAATTTTAAATATGTTCATATCCATAGAATCAAGAGGGAGTAGGCATAGATGTCACTTTAATAAACTCCAACTAGGTCATTCAACTTTTCTTTTTTTTTTTTTATGGAAAAAAAACACAAACACAATGTTTTATATATCTTCAAATATGTGATGAGGGCATCTTTAATATCTCGTTTTATTTACATGTTGTGTCACCTTTGCTTGATTAGTGGTGTAAAGCGCAACTATGAAAAGAGGCTCTTTTTTTGTTTTTTTTCCATTAGCGATCCTCAGCGAGAATTGTTTTGCTGTACTGTTTTCTTTTACAACGTCATTATGTGATTTTGTTAATGGTTTAAGAACACCATGACATTTCGAGTGGGAATTTACTATTTTGCAAACTGAAACAGTTGGTTGCATCACCTCTTTCAAAAAGCACACACTATTGTTCCAAGCGAAGCACGTGAACAATGGAGAGAAACCGTATTTTGGTCAAGGACTCATCCTGCCAGCAAAATCACAATATTTGGATTATTATTAGTTGATGATGTTATGGAATCATGCACGTTTAACTTCCAACTGCTGTTTCTATGGCACTAATCCTGTGTTCGGCTTCGTTTAAGTCCGAGAGACTTTTCCCTACGGTGGTGTGTGAGGGTTAAATGCGAAAACATTTCACAAAATGCGAAAACATTTCACAGAGCACAAAAACATTTCACTAAATGCAAAAACATCTTACTGAAGACAAAAGCATCTCACTAAAGACAAAAACATTTTACTAAAGGCAAAAAAACAACAAAAAAAACAGTCCAGGAAAACATTTCACAAACAGGAAAGGGTAGGACAGCACTTGTTGTTTGTGACTGGGCAGAACCCAAATCAATCTGCTTGCAAAATCCTGACATTGACCCTCCTGTAATACTGTTTCTGGTCCGAGCCTCTTCTGCGCTGGGAGGGTCGCTGAGAGTGTGGCTGATGATATGCCACTTCAGATGCAGCGGTATACAAATCTCTTCAGCAGTGCTATGTACACTGGTGGAGTGTCACTGCTTCTCCGCCGGTACATACAGTGGGCCTCATTCACAAACACTGCGCACGTACAAATCTATGCTTAAACCGCGCGTATGAAACATTTGACGCAGAAATGTGAGATTCGTCAATATTTTCTTTCATGAATTTGTTTGTACTCTGTGAACACATTTAGGATGACCTCAGACCACGCGTATGGACAAATAACGACTACCTGTCTGTTTTGCACATGTAAACACACCTTTTTGCATATTAAAACATGATTCATTGAAAAGGGCTTTAATAAACGACAAT